>NC_056730.1:106897260-106994760 GCF_019279795.1 Protopterus annectens
TAGTTTGTTTATAGCAGGGGACCACCAGATTGGCTTCCTTTTTTTGGAGAAGACCATCTTGGTTCTATTTGGGAAGGCACGATTCATGCACTAGTGGATGTGCTCGTACAGTGCCTAAGTGTAGGATTCTGCAGTCGAACATTCAGATCCCATCTGCATGGGTGTCATGAAGATTGTCACTTCTGACTTCAGTAGCATGAAGTTGGCTTTGGGGAAGTTTTTTAAGGAGGTTTCCTTACTGGGGTTGGGGGTGAAATGTGGATGTCACGGGCGATTTGCTTATGGTCAGACCTGACCAATGATGGGGTGACCACTGTTGTGGAGCATCTATCTCCCATGTTGGTAATGACCAGGTCTAGGATATTGGAGCCCCTGGTGGGACAATGGATTAGTTGATCCAGGGCATTGAAATTTATGAATTGCAAGAACCGTTGGGAAAAGGAGTTGGTACCCGAGTAGTTTCCCCAGTTAATGGCAGTGTAGTTGAAATCACCCAGTATTAGGGTGTTTGATTGTATCTTAATATTTTCCAGTATGTTTAGAAAGGTGTAGAGAGAATCTTGGGGCATGGTAGGGGATCTGTAGCAAGCTACAATTTGAATTGTAGTCTTACCTAGTATTAGTTGAACCTGGAGAATTTCAGATGCATTGTGTTGGCCAACTAGCCTGGAGTTGTGAATATCCTTGGTGAATATGGACACTTCTCCACCTTTAGTGTTTCGGTCTTGGTTTTGTGGCCAAAAGGTGTGGTAAGAGTTGTAGCCTGGTATTGCAGGGCTGCTCTGGAGCCTTGAACCAGGTCTCAGTTACTGCACAGATATCAATGTTCTCCATTTTTAGGAGTGCCTCAAGAGAGTGCATTTTGAGGTTTAGACATCTAGCATTGAGTAACATTACCTTCAGATTTTGCATGCTTGTATCTGTTATGGTGATGATTTTATCCTTTGAACCTTGGCTAAAAAAGGCACTATAGGGGTGGCAAGAGCTTTAGCCAGTACCTGAATCCCAGGGGTGACAGGTGCAGACCATCTCTGGCAAAGCATCGTGGTTTGTTGATCATGTCTTCCAAGGCAGACAAATACTGGATCCCCTTTGAATGACACCAGAAGCTTAGCCAGTTGTTGAAGTCAATCATTTTGTCCTTATACTGTGGTATCATTCTGGGCGAAGGCAGGATGCTACTCAGGGCTAGGGTCATACCTGCCTGGGCTACATGATCCAAGAGCTCTTTCATGTCTCTCTTCATGTAGTCCAGGGAGGTACATCTCAAGTCATTCACTCCAGCATGGACAATGACAGAGTCATATTTGTACTTGTTGTGGAGTGACTTGAGTGCATGCATTATGTGGCGGGTCCTGGCACACGACAGGCAGATGACTGTAATTTAATCGTTGTTCAGCCTGGTGAGTGGGACATAAGTGTGCCTGACTATAGAGTCACCTATGACTAAAGTGTTGAGTACATTGTCTTGCCTTAGGGACTGTTGTTGGTTGGCACACTGGTGTTGTGAGCTATGTGTCACTTTGGTTGTGACTGGTGTTTGTTTACTTTTCAGCTTCGTAGGTCCTTGTTGCTTGGGCAGGTTAATGTTAAGGGCCTCCGCATATGTGGGTTTAGTGTTGTTATGTGTGGGTGTTGATGGTGTGGGTTTTGAAGGGCTATGAGTTGCTTGAGGTGTAGTGCAGATGTTAACCTTCTCCTTTTGACTGTCTAGCACAATCCTGGCCGGAGAGAGCTTTGCTTCCAGTTTGGCTATGTAAGTGCATCTCTCGCAGGTTGTAGTGTTGGGTGGTAGAAGGAGAAGACTGTCTGTGTACATGAGGCAGTTGCCGTATTGCCCTAGTATGCCCAGATTCACTAGGTGGACAGGAGAAATCACCGGAGGCTGACCCTTGGACATGCCTGTTTAGGTGCTTTTTTTGTAAAGTTTAAGAGCTGTTTTACCTTACCTTTGCAAGGTACTTTACAATTATAGGCTGTTTAGTGCCTACAATTAATTTCTCCTTATTTGCAAGGAGAGTTGAGTGCTTGTATTAGTTTCAGGTTTCCTAGTACTTTCTTAATTATATATACTAATTACGAGATCATGCAAACATGGGATAAGTACATATTCCCCCAACCCAAGGAATAGTGCTGTCTCACACACTTGTTAACTATCTGCTTGGTCGACCAAATGCAGTAGAGTACACAGCTGTTGACCGCACACGTATACGCACAGAACAAAATATATATATATATATATATATATATATATATATATATATATATATATATATATATATATATATATATATATATATATATATATATATATATACACATATATATATATATATATATATATATATATATATATATATATATATATATATAATAGAAATGTATATGTGATGGGTGTGATGCATGAGTCTGGCCACTTTTCAAAAATAACTGTGCTGTATTTAGTTTATTTATGCTTAGTGGCTGTGACTGATTTTTAGCAGTGTGTGATTTCATTGACTTATTTTCAGAATACTGGCATTTTTAAGATGACATTTGGTTAGTCTATAAATCAGTACAGAGTTTTACTGGACAGAATACACAGAATTAACATGTACAAAGACACTCATTTATTCATTCATTTATTTGTTTGTTTGTTTGTCCTATGTTAACTGGGTTGCTCCATTGGGCCAGAGGCCCCTTTTCAGTGGGGATCCGAGGAGAAAAGTTGCATAAAAAGAAAACAAGTTGAAAAAATGTATAGCAATAATACAATCATTAGACTCAAAGAAATGTGATGCAAATATCTACAGAGGTATACAATATATACATATATGATATAGAAGATAAAATGTACATAGTATCATGAAGTCATTAAATAAGGACAATAAACTCTGAAAAACTGAGGGTAATGCTACTCAATGCTAGAAGTCTAAATTTCAAAATGCACTCCTCGAGGCACTCCTTAAAATGGAGAACATCGATATCTGTGCAGTGACTGAGACCTGGTTCAAGGCTCCAGAGAGCACCCCTGCACTACCAGGCTATAACTCATACCACAATTTTTGGCCATGTAACCTGGACTGAAACACCAAAGGTGGAGGTGTGTCCATATTCATTAAGGATATCGACACCTCCAGGCTAGTTGCTCAGCACAATGCATCCGAGGTTATCCAAATGCAACTAACTCTGGGCAAATAAGCAATCAAATTGTAGCTTGCTACAGATCCCCCACCAGTCCTCTTTTCTTAATGTACTGGAAAATATTAGGGTTCAACCAAACACCCTAATAATGGGTGACTTCAACTACCTCACCATTAAATGTGAAAACTACTTGTGTACCAACTCCTTAGCTCAACGCTTTCTGGAATTCATAAACTCTAATGCCCTGGATCAACTTATCCACACCACCACCAGGGGCAACAATATCCTAGACCTAGTCATTACTAACATGAGTGACTGGTGTTCCACACCTGAAGTCAACTCCTCGTTGGTCTGATTCGACCGTAAGCTAATCACCCTTGATATCCACATCCTGCCCCACCCCACCCCCATTAAGGAAACCACAGTAAAAAAATTTCTCCAAAGCAAACTTCATGCTTCTTAAGACAGAAGTGGTGAACTTCATGACACCCATGCAGATGGACAATACAGTTACAACTGCTGAATCCTACACAAATGCATTCTATAAGCACTTACACAAGTGCATGGATCATGCTATCCTAAACAAAACCAAGACACTAACCTCTAAAAAAGGAAGCCAATTTGGTGGTCCCCTGCCATAAACAAACTATACAACAGAAGGAAGAAACTGTTGCAAATGAGAGTAAAATCCTGAGTGGAGGAGCTCCCTGGTCAGCCTCAGTAAGAAGCTGAGATCCCTTATAAGATCCTCCAAAGCTAGCTATGAAAACAAAATCTCTACTAATTCCAAGGACAACCACAAAGCATTGTATAGCTATGTCAAGAATCTCGATGGCAACACCCACATCTGCTCTGAGTTACAGCACAAAGGCACGAAAATTACAGAACCAAATGAAATTGCCAACATCCTGGCAGATAAGTTCAGTGCTAACTTCATCTCCCTCTCACCCCCTAAAGGGCCCATATCTATACAAGAAGAATGCAGAGTCCCTGCAATCACAACTACGCAGGTAAAAGCTGAACTCTCTAAAGCCAAAAACACAGCATCCATGGGACCGGATAACATCCCAGGCTTCGTTTTACACGAACTTCAGAACTAACTGACTCCCCACTTAAGCACCATGTTCAATAATAGCCTCGCATCAGGCTTTGTGCCCACTGAATGGTGCACAGCAACAGTTATCCCACTCCACAAAGGGGGAGCCACCACTGATCCTGGGAACTATCGATCTATTAGCCTGACGAGCCTGGTCTGCAAGGCCATGGAACATATAATCATGGAACTCATAAACAAAGACATTGGTAACCTGTAAACTCTGGATCCCACCCAGTTTGGGTTTGTGGAAGGCAGATCATGCCTCCTGAACCTAATCGACTTCTTTGAGGCAGTCACCAAAGCCATAGATGAGGGTAAGGTGGTTCACACAGCCTATCTAGACCTCGCCAAGGCTATCAACACCATCCCCCATTCTGGAATTATAGCTAAACTCACTAAACTAGGTATAAATCCTTACGTCACAAGATGGGTTGCCAACTGGCTCACTGACAGAACCCACACTGTAAAAGTTGCAGATTCCAAATCTGACCTCAAAGCAGTGACAAGTGGAGTAACACAGGGTTCCATCCTCAGACCTCTCCTGGTTGGTATCTACTTCTCTGAAGTGCATGCTAACACAAAAGGCATCTGGCTAATGAAGTTCGCAGATGACTGCAAACTAGGAGCCAAGTCCCCAAATGATGTGGACATCCTACAGAAGGGCCTCGCTGAGACAGATGCCTGGTTTTAGAGTCAAGTTCAATGCCAAAAAGTGCAGTGTCATCCCTTTGGTAAAAACTCTGTACCCATGAACTACCACATAGGTAGCAATCAACTTAACACCGAATGTGTGACAAGAGACCTTGGAACCCAGGTGGACAGTAGTCTCTCCTTTGATAGTCACATCGCTACAGTGGTCAGGAAGTCCTTCTACGTGGCACACCTCACCATAAAAGGGTTCTCATCCAGGAGTATAGAGGTCATTGCTCCCCTCTACTCAACACTCATTAGACCCATTATAGAATACAAATCCCCTTTTGGAATGTACCTCACAAGACATCTGCAGCAGCTGGAAAGGCCACAAAAGTACCTCACAAAGAGTATTACTGGCCTCAAACAAATGCCCTACACTGACCACCTCAAAAAACTCCAGCTTTATTCTGTAGCATATCGCCTACTCCAAGGTGATCTCTGCCTAACATATAAAGCTATATCAAACCCAGAGCTGTTGGACATGCTACACCTAAAGAAATCCCAATCCCTCCAAGCTACACACTCTAGGGACCTAAACCTTGTCACCACAATAAACAGGACATGCTTGAGGGATAGATTCCTGTCCCAGAGACTTCCCATACTCTGGAACAGGCTACCCATCTATGTCAAGCAAAGTTCTTCATTAGCACTCTTCAAGAAAAATCTTGATGAGTGAATGGTAAATAGGAAATACACCCCGGGGATCACTTCTGTGTCTCTGCTCGACAGTGACACAGGAAAATAACTTTCTTGGGTGGCGTAAGCCAGGGAACCTTGTTAGCTAGGCTTACTTAGGTCCTTGGGCCAATAGCCTAGTACCTACCTATGAACCTATGAACCTATGAACCTATCTAATAGGTGGATATAAAAGCAGCAAGTAAATTTGTGATCTAGAGAAATCAGGTGGGTTATAGTTAGGTGGAATGGTGACAGGTAGAAGATGGAGAGTTGGCCGGGTAACTCTTCAGTTCTATTTTGAAAATATTGGGAGAGAGGATAGAGCATAGATGATTAGGGAGCTTGTTCCAAGTTTCAGATAGAGCATTTGTAATTTGGTTTTATTGGTCTGTAGGTGCCCAGTAGGTTTTGATCAGTACTGCAGAGGGATCAAGAAGGTTTGTAAGGAGATAACAGATTAGATAAGAAGGGGCAGTTGGCAGGTTTATATAGTAAGGAATGTGTCATTTGAAGCTGAGATGGTAATAAAAGTTGAGGAAATTTAAGCCATCAAAGTTGTTTGATGGAAAGGCAATAGTGTTATTTGTATGGTAGGTAGTTGGCAAATCTAGCTATGTGGTTGTATGTCTGATTGAGTTTGTTAAGAGGTTTTCTTGGAGGTGAATAAAACTACGGGAGGCATAGAGAAGGCAAGGGAGGAGGTAGGCTTGGGCAAGGAAGGTCCTATAAGCAATGGGTAAGAATTTTTTGTTTCTGTACAACAGTCTGAGTTTTTGGTTGGTCTTTTTTATGGACTGTTGTATATGAATGTCAAATTTCAGTTGATCATCAATATTGACCCCGGCAGTTTGGTATAAGAGTCTGCATGGATTATCATGTTATCTAGGGAAGAGATAGAGAAGGATATCCTAAGACTGGACATTGATTTTGGGCGGAAGAGGAGTAGCTTGTTTTTTTGGGGGGGGGGGGTTAAGGATAAGTTGATTATTGATTAGCCAGTATTCAATGGTGTTAAATGAGGTTTGTGTCAGGGAGTGGAGGTCAGTAGGGTTGTTTGAGAGGGTGATAAGAGTAGAGTTGTTTGCATATTGGATTAGAGTAGATGTGAAGCAAGTGGAATGAAGGTTATTAGTAAAAATATTCAAGAGAAGGAGGCCTAGGATGGATCCTTGGGGAACACCTGTGTTGGCAGGTAAGAAGGGAGAGCAGGTAGACATCCATCTAACAGATTGCTTCTGATTAGTAAGATAGCTAGAGAACCAGCTAATTGCTGAAGGCGAGAGATAGAGTTTGGTTAGTTTGTTAAGTAGCTTAGGGTGGGAGACATATCTAAAGCATTAGAGAGGTCAATGAATAGGCATGACACCAGTTTGTTGTCATCCCTGGCTTTGGCTATGGTCTGTGTAAAGGAAAGAGGGGCAGCGGAGGTGCTGTGGTGGGGCCTAAATCCATGTTTTGAGGGGGTGAAGAGATTTTCCTGGAGTAAGTATTTGAGAAGCTGAGAGTGAATGCATTTTTCTAGGATTTTAAAGAGGTGAAAGGATGGCTATAGGGTGGAAATTAGTTGGGTTGGTGGAGTTACCCCCTTTATGAAGTGGAATTGTATAGAAGGATTTCCAGATGTTTGGGAGTATGGATTCTTTAATGGAGCAGTTTATAAGGATGGATACTGGACAAGCTATGGTATTGGCTGCAAGTTTAAGAACTGGAGGGGTAAATTGTCAAATGAGGGAGAGCATGGCTTTAGCTTCAGCAGAAGGGATTTTATGTAGGCTTTGGGAAATGTTTTCAGAGAAAAGGTGGAGTGGGGGTTGGTGGAGGTGGGGTTATGATAATGGTTGGTGTCAGGAGGGGTTAGTTTGTGGATTGAGTCTATGAAGAAGATGTTTATTAGGGAGGCTATTTCTATAGGAGGTTTATCAGGGACAGGATTAGGGTAGAGGGTTTTCCTGGGTAGAGAATATTATTTATGGAGTGCCAAAATGTTTTAGGGTTGGAAGTATGGGTGGATTGAGCCTCTAGGTAGTAGTTCTTCTTGTCTTAGATGATGAGTTTTTTGTAAGGTTTCTTAGTTCGTTAAATTTGAGGAAGAGAGTCAGAGATTTAGACTCTGATCATTTTTCCAGGTGGAGTTTCATGGTGGAGAGGGTATGTGTGGAGAACCAGGGTGTGGGATAGATTTGATCCTAATTTTTCTTATGAGAATGAGGGAGTTTAGGATATTTAGAAAAATGTTATTAAATTCAAGAACAGCTTTGTTTAGGGGAAGGTTAAAAAGGTGAGACCAGTCTAGGGGAGACTATTGTTGACTATAGTTGGTTGAACTTCTCTGCACTGAAATTCGAGAGGTTTCTGCAGTCTCTTTAATGATGGGTTTTAGAGGTATGAGAAGTATGAGGTGGTACCTTTGTATAGAGATTAGGAGGCGATCACTTAAAGAGTTGGGTAGAGTACTGGGATTCTGGCATTGATTAGGATTAGAGGTTAAGATCCAGTCTAGTATGGAGCTCGAGTGTTTGTTGATGCGGGTGGGAGTAGAGATACGGTGGCTGAACCCAAAAGGTTTAATACTAAGACTAGGGGAGAGAGTTTGTTTCAGTCAATGTTGACATCCCCAAGTAGTATTGTTTCATATAATAAATTCTGGGAAGTCCAGGCTAGTATAGATTCAAGTACTGGAATTTTATTACCTGGAGGGATATAAATGGATGCAATTGCAATTTTTTTATGTGGATTAAGGTGGCAGTTAAGGAAGATGAGTTCTGCAGGAGAGAAATCTGGGAGGGAGATGAGATGGGGGTAAGCTTAAGATGTTCTGAGTATAAGATAGCTACACCACCACCTTTCTTGGATAGTCTGTCTAGCCAGAATATATTATACCCTGCTGATATTGTGAACATATATAATGTAGCAGTTTTCTTTACTGACATACAGTACACAAGTAATAATTATCTTTCAGAAATGTTGTTTGGAAACTCTAGTGGCTGTTTGTAAGGTGGGATTTAATCCTCCTCCACTCTCCTTTAAAAAGTACTTTTGGGGTCGCCTTACAAAATGAAATAATTAAATGATTGTTGTATCTCTGATGAAAGTACATAATCTCATCACTTAGTATTCTGGGCCAGCAGTTATGAAAGGACCAATGTTCAAGATAATTGCCAAATAATTATAATAATGTAATTCAACTTGAGGTACTGATATGACTTATTCCCACCCCACCCCCCACCAAGCCACAACAATGATCTCTACTATGATCAACCTAAATGCCCTTTGTTTACTTTCACCTATTATCTACCCCCCCCCCCCAAAACAGGCACTTCTCTTCATCACCTGTGATTGGCAAAGTGGTAAAAAATAGCCACAGTACTGTACGTCAAGTTGCTGCTATTGCAGGATACCTACCATGCCAACCACAATGAAAGTAAATTAAAATTAAAAATGAGTTTTCTGCTGTTAACATTGGGCCAGATTCCAAAAGGTTGCTGTTACTGTAAGTCTGCCCTAATTCTAAATGACTTGCTGTCAGTGTAAGTGCCTTACTTTGGTGAAAGGCCTATCTATAAAATGGCGTACAATAGGGGACCATATTCCAAAACACCTGTTCTTAACCTACTATCAGTGTAAATGGTCACACTGACAGCAAGTCTTTTGGAATCGGGGCCAGTGTCTACTGCACTTTAGTGACCATCCACCACAGCTGTAAACCTTTAGTGAAAGAATCAGGGACAAAGCCTCAAAATTAGGGAAATATTTTATATATTGTTCTTATATACTTAGAAAATTCCTTGCACAATAGATTTTGCATTTACATGCATTTTCTGTTCTCTAAAACTCAAAGGATTGTCATTTAATGACTACAATACTTATAAGAAAATGACACATTTTATAAGGGATAGATTAAAGCATGAGGCCAAATTGGGGACATCTGAGAAGTATAATAGAGAAAGAGTTTTGTAAGTAAAGATAAACATTGCTGATAGCATAAAGTAGATGAGTGCTCTAGCTAATGACTGTAGCCAACAATTCCCATTTTGTACTTATATATCTATATATATGGGTTCATAGGTTCATGGGTAAGTACTAGGCAATTGGTCTGTGGACCATTTTAAGACTAGTCAAAAACACTGTTCAAAATGTGTCTCTGAACCTCAAGCAGGACAAGAGATGATAGAGAGTTAGAGAATTTGAGGCTGCCCATCCAATTATCTAGTGTCTATATTACGTGATTGAATGTTTAGTTAATTGAATAAACTACATGTCGATCACTAAACATCGTAGGGAAACAAGTCGTTTGGCCATTATGCGGATTTTGCCCTGTTTTCAATGTAGAGTGATCTCGGAGTTGATATGTTTAGTTAGGGGGGGTGTGGGCAGCACAGCCCTCACATTGGGAGGTGTGGGAGTGAATCTCCCCACTTTATTTGTGTTTATTGTTTTTTTTTCTTTTTTTTTTTTTTTGTAGGACAACGGCATTGTTTTCCTGTGTGGAAACTGACATTCGTGGTTTTGGGGCTTTTACGTTTGCAATCGACTATAGTTATTCGATTAACTAAACATTTGATCACATAAAATAGACCCGTTATCTAAGTCTACTTTGAAGGTGGCAAGGGTGCTACTCTGCTTGTCATGTTGCGGAAGTGTATACCAGAGGTGAGGGATTCATTGGGATATGAATCTATCATGCCAACGTTTCTTATTAATCTGCATTTGAAGGCTTTGATGTACCATTAGTTCTGAAAAGGAATAGACGATCAAAGATGGTAGAATCTTTCATGGCATGAAAGGCAAGACATAGATTTCTGTAGAAGAGTCCGTAAGAAGCTGAGTACAGAGAAGGGGTGCCAGTCTGTCCCATAACTAAGATTTTTGAGGCCATTGATCTTTATAGCTATTACTCTCTGAGTTCTCTCACATTGTGTAATATGTTTAGATAAATACATGCCAAAAAACTTTATTATATTCACTAATGTGTTTGTTAAGAGGTTAAACTAAAGGTTTTCCTTCATAGTGCAATACCCCCCAAACATTATAATGTAGTACCCCCCCGCAAACACTGCCATACCCAAAACCATTTCCTCCAAAGTGTTTCTGCTTAATCTTCCTTATATTTGTTATGGCAACTATTAGATTAAATTTACAGTGGTTTCATGGTGAAATATGTAATATGAAATACGTAGTAGATTACAAAGATGCTAATGTGTGTTTCTGGTCTTGTTTCTGTAATTATGCTAAAATGAAATGCAAGTTCAACATGCACTCATAAAATGACTAACAAAAAGTGAAACGTTTATAACTGCTACTTTATTCATATGAATTATCTAAGTAAGTCTCATTCCAGCAGCTAATTATTTGCCATTCAGTTTAATCAACATATTAAATGTTAACTTACTGAAGCTTGCAGGAAACAAGCAATGTCTTTTGGCTTTTCCCGGTTAGGGGTCACCACAGTGGATCACCGGTCTGCAAATTTGATTGACAGTGGATTTATATAGTGGCGAGTTGCCATCTGGACACCCAACCTTCACGGAAGGCACACCCACATGTACATGCACTTACCTGCATGTCTTTAAAGCTCACTCAGCCGCAGGGAGGACATGCTGACTGTACTCACAAGGCACTCCAGCCAAGAATTGAACTGAAGAACCTACAACACTAATCGCTGCACTACCACTGCCTACGCTGCACCACCATGGTCTACTGGCTAAGTTTTTTCACCTACTTCCCCAGAGACAATAGTTTTCCAAAAGTCTGAAGTTCATCTGCATACCTCTCTACTTCTTAGAGCAAGAAATCTGGGCCAATCCATAAATAATGGTGAGCAAAGGCTCACAAATAAGGACACTTTTTAAATATTGCTCTTACAAACTTAGAAAGGTGATAGAAACACAAGTTTCGCATTAGTATGAATTTTCTGAAGGGTACAAAGTCTTAAACTCAAATGTCTGTCATTATTTTTCTGACTTCAACCCTTAATGTTTTGCCAATGATATGCCAGAAAACCACAACTGTATGAGAAAAAGACCAAAACTATGAGACAAAAATCTGGACATTCTGCGAAAATCTTTAAGCTGAGAGGTATGTTCAGCTGTATCAAGGACAAGGTTATCAGCAGAGATATTTTTAAGTAGGTGACATATGAGTGGCAATGATGATGGAGGGGGTGCCTAAGAGATCGAACATAAATCACAGACTGACAATGTTGTATATACATAGTGAAACATACACTAGAAAGGAAAAGGACAAGTCAACTAGTTGTAAGTCCACTATATTTTGAGGGGATTCATTTTGCAAAGTCCAGTTTTGGTTAGATAAGGACAGACAGCTGTCACTTTAGTAACAATGTTTAATGTTGAAAAGGGACTAATAATACACATGTGCACTAAGCTGATCCTTAATCATTAATAGATCTTTGGTGCAGGTTGTACATGTTTATTAGGTAAGTCACTATCTGCACTTTTTATTCATTTGGCGTGTTTAATTGGAGAATATACATAATACTCTGCTCCTTTTGCTAAGCTACAGTTGTTAGAACATAATTACATGTTTTATCCTTGGAAAATGGAATATAATGCAGCAAAGAACTTTGTTAATGGAGTTTAATCAGTTTTAACAATTACCCTGCTTCCTTTCTACAGGCAGTTTGCACGCATAAGTTTTGTTATTTGGAGACAACATGATGCCTACTAAGAATACATGCATACCACTTGTTATTATGAATAATTCCTCAGTTTTCACGTTTAAGGGAGGGGCAGGAATCAAACCCATATGGGTCCTTACATGTATCATAGTCATTTAAGCTCATTAATTTAGCACATAAGCATTACTAAAAGATCGGCACTAAAATTATTTTGAAGGAAACATTTTCTCATTGTTTGTCATAATTAAGAACAGGAAAGTGAAAGCTGTACTCAGAGAAGTGCAAACAAGCTCCTTCCTTTTGATGTTTCTGGCAGGGAAATGAGTACTGTCATGTCTTAGTTAGCACCAACTTATTTAACTAAAAGAAATGTTAAATTCAAACTCTGTTTTGTTGATAAAAGATAAAGCTGTGGGGAGTTGGAGAGTGGCCAAGCCACTGATCAGAGAACTGCACTGCTACTACGCAGCGGCCAGACATATGTCTCTTAATGGTTGTGGGAACAAGGTTTAATTTTGTACTGGTTATTTTAATTGCACAAAAACATATTTCATGCTATTATTGTTTACCAGACAGGAGCAGCTGGTTTATTCTCTTTCTTTCTTGAACTCTTATAAAATGGTTTGCTCTATATATACTATCTATACATGTGATTTCTGACTTTTTTTTTCTAAAAAGTGCGCAGTAATGGACAAAACATCTGTCTAATATAAAAAGTCACTCCAATCTCATTCTTTGGCCAAGCAACATAGCAACATTTTTGTAAATTAAAACAACATTTATATAACCAGTACTGTAGTATTTAAGTATTATGATTTTCTCCTTTGATTTTTATGTATATTGTTAATTTTAACTGAGGCCTTTCTTCCTCATCACACCCCTTAAAAGAGAGGATCTACTATAAGTGCTCACATATTAGTCCCTCATAACATATGTGTTCACTGCCACTTGCTCATAAAGGCAAGTGTTCTAACCCACTATTTGGCTCTTACTTAATTACTTAACCCTCTCATTTCCAGACTCTCTTAAACTGTATAGCCCTATCAGAGCCCTAACTCTAACCCTAAAACTCCCACCTAGTTCCTAATGCAAGTTCTTGCTCTCTAACTGTAAAACTACCCTCCCTAAACCTAAGATCCAGGATCACTCCCTAAACCTAAGACTCCATTCCCTATGCCTAACTGTAAAGACCCTGATCACTTCTTAAACCTAAAACTCCAACCCCCCCAAACCTGAATGTCCCAGTCAATTTCCTAACCCTAAACTTCTTTCCTGTTTCCTAATCCTAAAACTCCCCTACCACTTCCTAATCATAAACTTTCTTCCTGTTCCCTAGCCCTCAACTCCTCTCCTAATCCCTAACCCTAAAATTCTCTTCTTTTTCCCTAAGCTTAAAATACCATACCCACTCTCTAAACCTAAATGCCCTTCCTGATCACTGCCCTAATCTACACCCCACTACATACCATTACCTTCCTCCCTCCCCATGGCTGACACACTATTGACTAATGTGTTCAAGTAAGGTGTGTCAGCTGCTTGCACAAACTCATACTCAAGTTTGAGTGCAAGCGGCAGCCTGTATGACTTATAAGGTGCTTGAGTCCCTGTCTTTGAGACAGTGGTGTTTGTGCACTTGGGACTCAAGCATTTGTATTAGAAACAAAAATGAGGGAGTGTAAGGTGAAGCCAGCTCCATTTCAAAGCAATAGTTAACTGTTTTTCCTAATGCACTCACTGTACTAGGTTTTATTATACCTATCTAAATACAGAAGCAATGCAAAATGAAATGAGTATATTCTTCAGGGTTCCGTTCATAATGTCGAAATGCTGACATCCCGAATTTTAGTATTTTGAAATTATAACACCGAAGCCTTGAAATCTAGAAACACCAGAAGTGCGAAATTCAAAATCCCGAAGTACTGAGATTTTGAATTAACGCTTCTGATGTTGCGGTGTGTGAATGGCTAGGTGTTAGTTCGGGTATGTACCTATGTGTAAGTGTGTTGGTTAGGGGCTTTAGTGTATGTCAGTGTGTGTTGTGACTGTGATGTGTGTGTGTGAGGGATTGTGAAATGTGTGGGTGTGAGTTACCTTTGTGTGTCTGATTGTACGATCTCGGAGTTAGTATAATAAGTAGGGGAGGAGTGCAGGGAGGCTTGCCCCCCTGCTTATATGTGGTCTGTGTTTGTCTGTGTGCTTGTGGGGAGAAGTTGTGTGTATGTTTATGTGTGTGCTCTGTGTGTAGTGTAGGTTCAGGATTTTGAGTTTTGCAGTTATGGGTTTTTGGGATTTCAAGGTTTTGGCTATGTAATTTCGAAATACTGAAATTCGGGATTTCAGTATTTCGAGATTTCATAGTGAACTCATTCTTCATAGTGTTCTGAATCAGACATGCCCAATTTGTATAAGGACATGACATTATTAACATTAAAAAGACTTCTAACTGATAAAAGGAACAAATCTCTGCAGTGTTACCCATGGTTATACCAAATGGAACACTAGAGTTTGCACCAACTTTAAAACAACAGACAGAAACATTATTTTTGTTTTGGTGATTGCTTATGCAATTGCTTTGATGAAAGATGTAAATATTACTGGTACTGGTACACTAGCGAATCTAAGTATGTGGCATTAGATGCAAATGGCTTCTAGAAGAATTTTTTTCATAGACTAGACTACTTGCCAATTCCCTTCAAACTTGGCTGAAGTCTGAATCAGAATGATGCAATATTTGGCCAATGTAAATAACAGACAGACCACTTTTCACTTGCATGTTGCAATGCAGCTTTGATCCTCATATGTAATGGTGGTCATCATATCACTGACCTTGGGAATTATTGACTTATAAGCCTGATAGCCTCATTTGTAAGGCCATGGAACATATTCTTATTGATCTCACAAAATATGGTAGGGTCATACAGGCAGTTGACAATGGCTATGCAGTGCGCACAGCGTGTCAATATCTAGCCAAGGCATTCAACATCAGGCTCATTGTTGGCATCATTAAAAAATAAATTGTTCCCAGTGTTGTATGATCGATAGAAAACTGGCTAAAAGACAGAGCCCAAATAGCGCAGGACACAGGTATCTCATCAGGAAGAACAAAAATGACCATTTATTCTTCTAGTCTCCAAACAGGGAGCTAGGACTGTTGGCTTGCTAATTTTGGAGGCTTTTCCAAGCTGTGAGTTATTGTTAATTCCTGCTTAGATACCGGATTCCTCAAACAAGAACTCTCCCTCATAAACTCCTGTTATAATGAAAATAGGCTAAAAGTAAATGCTGAAAAATGCAGTCTCATCACATGTGGTAGAAGATCCCTCCCTCAGCATATTGGCAATACACCATTACAAAATGAAAATGCAGTTAGAGACCTTGGAAGCTGGGTTGATATCATATCTTTCCATCATCATGGGACAGCAGAAGTCAGGAGATATTTCTACATGGTACAACTAATCACCAAGGGAATGTCCTCTGGATCTACGAGATCATCATTTCCTTATATTCAGCATTAATTAGGCCAGTTATTAGGGGTCGCCACAGTGGATCATCTGTTTCCATTTCTTCCTGTCCTCTGCATATTTCTCTGTCACACCAACCACTTGCATGTTCTCTCTCACTATGTCCATAAACCTTATCTTAGGCCTTCCTCTTTTCCTCTTACCCGGCAGCTCCATCCTTAGCATCCTTTTCCTAATATACCCATCATTCCTCCTCAGCACATGTCCAAACCAACACAATCTCTCCTCTCTGACTTTGTCTCCAAACCATCCAACCTGAGTTGACCCTGTAATATACTGATTCCTAATCCTGTCCATCCTTGTTACACCCAGTGCAAATCTTGACATCGTTAACTCTGCCACTTCCAGCTCTGACTCCTGCCTTTTTGTCAATGCCACCATCTCCAACCCATACAACATAGCTGGTCTCACTACCCTCTTGTAGACCTTCCCTTTCACTCTTACTGGTACCCGTCTGTCATAAATCACTCCTGACACTCTTCTTCACCCACTCTATCCTGCCTATACTCTCTTCTTCACCTCTCCTCCACACTCACCATTACTCTGAACTGCTGATCCCAAGTACTTAAACTCATCCACTTTCGCCACCTCTTCTCCTTACATCCTCACCATTCCTGTATCCCCCCTCTCATTCACACACACATATTCTGTCTTAGACCTGCTGACCTTCATTCCTCTCCTCTCTGGAGCATATCTCCACCTCTCCAGGGTCTCCTCAACCTGGTCCCTACTCTCACTACAGATCACAATGTCATCTGCAAACATCATAGTCCATGGGGCCTCCTGTCTGATCTCATCTGTCAACCTGTCCATCACCATTGCAAATAAGAAAGGGCTCAGAGCTGATCCTTGATGTAATCCCACCTCCACCTTAAACGGATCTGTCACTCCCACTGCAGATTTCACCACTGTCACACTACCCTCGTACATATCCTGTACCACTCTTGCATACTTCTCTGCCACTCCTGACTTCCTCATACAATATCACAACTCCTCTCTAGGCACCCTAGCATATGCTTTCTCCAAGTCCACAAAGACACAATGCAACTCCTTCTGACCTTCCCTATATTTCTCCAGCAACAGTCTCAGAGCAAACATCGCATCTGTAGTGCTCTTTCCCGGCATGAGACCATACTGCTGATCACTAATCATCACCTCCCTTCTTAACCTAGCTTCCACTACTCTTTCCCATAACTTCAAGCTGTGACTGATCTGTTTTATCTGTCTATAGTTACTACAACTCTGTACCCCACCCTTATTCTTAAAAATAGGTACCAAAACACTTCTTCTCCACTCCTCAGGCATCCTCTGACTTTCCAATATTTCAGTAAACAATCTGGTTAAGAACTCCACTGCCATTTCTCCTAAGCACCTCCATGCTTCACTGGTATGTCATCTGGGCCAACAGCCTTTCCATTCTTCATCCTCTTCATAGCTGTCCATACTTCCTCCTTAATAATCTGTTTCCCTTCCTGATTCACTATCCCCACATCATTCAACCTTCTCTCTCTCTCTCTCTCTCTCTCTCTCATTCTCTTTATTCATCAGCCTCTCAAAGTACTCTTTCCATCTGCTCAACACACTCTCCTCACTTGTGAGTACCTTTCCCTCACTATCCTTTATCACCCTTACTTGCTGCACATCTTTCCCAACTCTGTCCCTCTGTCTAGCCAATCGGTACAGGTCCTTTTCTCCCCCTTTAGTGTCCAACCTTTCATACAGATCTCCATATGCCTTATCCTTAGCCTTCGCCACCTCTATCTTTGCCATGCTTCTCATCTCCTTTTACTCCTGCCTACTTTCTTCATCTCTCTGACAATCCCACTTCTTCTTCACCAGCCTCTTCCTCTGTAGGGCATTTCTTAAAAGTAAAACTTGGAATATTCACATAGCATTTGAACTGTGTTTTATATGCATTGAAGAAGGGATTATTCCCGAAAGCTCCATTTGTATTTGTATTAAAATCAGTGAGTTTTTTTTATTTCTGGTATTGAGATCTGTTTTTTATTGTTTTAACTCTTTGTTGTTTTTACCCAGTTGATCTCAAATACTCAGTTGCACTCCTTGAAGCTGACTGTTTTTGTTTGGCATTGAAATGAGCACTATTTTATCAGCACTTTGGATGTTGTTCCTGAGACACAGCTCTTATCAAATTCAACTAAAATTCTTTGGTATTTGGATCATATTTTGGTCATTCATTCATTCTAAACCTTTGCTTAAGAATATGACTGGCTTTGCAGCAGCTGCTGAATCTATGTCTAGTGGTCAAGAAACTACAATCCTGCACCAGACTATGACATGTGAGAGAAAGGTACAACATTTTCAATGGCTGCAATGGTAGTGTTTACATTTTCAAGCACACCTTGAACTAGGGATTGTCCCATGAGGTTTATGTAAGTTAAAAATTCCAACTTATAGTAACACCTACCTGGTGCTGCTTAGAAAAATGACAGCAATTAAATCTTAAACTCAGTGCTGACTACATGAGCCTTATGAATGAGTTTTTTTCTAGATATTGAAAAAGAACTACAAAATGAGATGTTAGCAATGGAGAATAGCATTTTAAACACATCTTGTTATAAAGACTATTTGCACTGTTATAGTGATATACTAGAATAGGATCAGGGGATCATACGAGATTACTAAGCTATTGACCTGGAGGTTATTTCAAGCCTAGCCATTTCATCCCAATGTAATAGCATAGAATTGTTAGTTACTATTCAAGATTGCATATAGTAATACTGCCTTTTCCAGGATGGTTGTGGGTGCTATTCCCATAAGAATTTATGGTGCCCCATCCACTCGTCCAGGTTCCTTTTGAACTCTTGAACATTGTCATAGAGGTGCCCTGTTTCACATGAATAGGTAGCCTATTCCAAAGATGCGGTAATTGCTGAGAGATAAATCTGTCCCTCTAACATGTCCTATTCAAGTTGCAGGTCATATTTAGTTCCCTGGAATGGGTGGCCCTAGTCTTGTTTGATTTACGGATATGCAGCAAGTTCAGTAGGTTTGTGTCTGAGATTGTTCTGTAAGGCAGGCATAAGTCTCCCCTAAGAAGTTTATGTTTATGATATAGAGTAAAATGACAAAATGACATGGGCTTTAGTTGGTCTGTGTATAGCATATGCTGGAGTCCCTTGATCTTTTTTTTAGAAACCTCTGAGATCTCTCCAATTACTGCAGGTGCTTTGTGCGGTACATACCGAATGGGGAATTATACTCAATTATGAGCTGGATTAGTGCTGAGTATAGAGGAGTTATAACCTCTTTTGCTCTTGAGGCGATGACTTTACTAATCAAGTGTGCTACGTAGAAAGCTTTCCTTACTAAAGGAGACACATGGTGGTTGAAGTTAAGGTCGTGGTCAATGTGTGAACCCCCAGGTCCCTTACCACTTAATGGGTACTTAGGGTATGGTTGATTTGACATTGTTTGCGCCAAAGGGAATGATGATGCATTTCTTTGCATTCAGTTTGAGACCTTGACTAAGATATCAGTCATTGGTCTGCGTAAGACCCTCCTGGATTATACTGACATCATTTGGGGATTCACTAATTGCACCCAGTTTGCAGTCATCTGGAAACTTGGTCAGCCACGACCCCTTAGTTTTGACCTGAATTTTTGAGAAGTATATACCAAACAGTAAGGGGCCTGGCACTGATCCCTGTGGTACCCCACTGGTAAAAAAATCTGCTGGTTGATATGGAATTACCCAATTTGATATTGTGTGTATGGTTTGTGAGCCAGTTGACAACTCATCTTACAACAAAGGAGTTTACATTCAGTTTGCTAAGTTTGTTGGTAATTCCTTAGTGTGGAATTGTGTCGAAACCCTTTGCCAAGTTGAGGTATTCTGTATGCACAGATTTGCCCTCATAAATGGCCCTGGTCACATTTTCAAAAAAATCCGCCAGATTTAACAGGCAAGATCTGCCCTTGATGAAGCTGAACTGGATAGGATCCAGGGTTTGAAAGTCGCCTATGTCTTTATTTATGAGGTCCATAATGATGCATTCCATGGCTTTACAGATGAGGCTGGGCAGGCTTATGGGTCTGTAATTCCCTGGGTCTGTTGTTAGGCCACGTTTGTGGAGGGGAATAGCTGTTGCTGTTCTCCATTCCACAGGAACAAAGCCTGTGGTTAGACTATGGCCAAAAAGGGTACATAATGGTGATGATGCTAGTTCATGTTTTAGCCTGTTTAGAAGACAGCCTGGGATTCTGTCTGGTCCCATGCAGGTTGTGTTTTTTGCCTTGGAAATGGCTTTGATGACCTGTTCTTCATTTATATAGGGTGGGGGTGGGGTTTGGGGCAAGCATGTTTGCTACCTCTGTGGGGTCAGTGTGTGTGTGATACTGTTGGCCACTAGTTCTGCACATGCTTGGGTCCTACCTTTTAGGCTATGTATGTAGCTGTAAAAGGCCTTATTGTTATGCATGGTTATGCTAGCTAAGTTTTTCTCAAAGAGGCCGTTAGAGGATTTGACAAGTTGCCTTATTTGCCTATTGAGGCTGAGGAGTGTACTTTTCCATTGTTGGGGCCTCGGCTTTGTTTTTATGAACAAGAACTTTTTGCATTTATTATAAAGTTTGTTGATGCTAGATTTCCACCATGGCAGCTTGTTTTTACTTGGAGCTCTGGCTTTGATTCTTTCTGGCAAAGCCAAGTCTATACACTTATGCAAGTTATTGTAGAGGTCTTTAGTGTAAGCTTCAGTGTAGTTACCACTTCCAGCTGGGAGTGCGGCTCAGAATGCATTTATACCTTCACCTAGGTGGGTTTAGTTTGCTTTGGTGAAGGTTTTTAGTCTGATTTCACCCTTTGTGAGTTCTGGTGTTAATGTCAGCTCAGAAATCACTGATCTGTGGTCAGATTTAACTAATGAGGATCTGACTGTTGTGGTAGTGCATCTGTTTGAAAGGTTAGTAAGGACCAGATCTAGTATGGTTGTTCTTCTTGTCGGGCTATGAACAATTTCCTCCAGGGCATTTGAATTAACAAAGTCAAGGAACTTTTGTGCTAGTGGTTTAGGGCTAGTTGATGGTGGGATAATTGAAATCTGCCATAACCAGAGTGTTTGGTAATGTTTGGATTGTCTCCAGTTTGGTCAAGTACACTTCATGCACTTCATGACCTATGGAGAGGGATCTATAACTGGCTATGACTTGAATGGAGGTCTTACCCACTGTAACCTGAACTTGGATAAACTCTATGGAGTTGTCCAGTCTAACTAGACCAGAGGTAAATTTATCTCTAATAAGGATAGAAACACCATCTCCTTTGGTTCTCACATGTTCATTTTGTGGTCAGAAGTTGTGGAAGGCATTGTAGTCTTGTAAGGCACTCTCTGAGGCCTTTAACCAGATATGAGTGCATAACAGGCATCTATGTCTTCCAGTGATAGAAGTGCTTCCAGGGTTTGCAGTTTTTGGTTTAAGCTCCTAGTGTTTAGCAGCTTGACCCTTATTTTGTTATGATTGGCAAATTTCATGTTGGTAAGTTTGTTTTCGAGACTTTGCTTAAAAAAGCACTATGGGTGAGGCAAAAGCCTTTGCCAGCAGGCAAAAACCTAAAGATGCTAGGTGCAAATCATCTCTGGCAGAGCAGCGATGTTCATTAACTATGGCTTCCCAGGCTGACAGGAACTGGATCTCCTTTAAATAATACCAACAACTAAGCCAATTATTGAAAGCAATTATTTTTTGTTTATACTGTGACATCAGTATAGGTGAGGGTAGTATGCTGCTCAAGGCTAGGGACATTGCTGTGTGGGACATGTACTCCGAGAACTCAGTCCTGTCTCTCTTCATATAGTCCAGTGAGGTACATCTCAGGTCATTCACTCCAGCATGAACTATGACAGAGTCAGAATGGTACTTGTTGCTGAGAGACCTGAGTGCATGTGTGATCTGACAAATCCTGGCACTGTTAAGGCAGCTGACTGTGACTTTCATCTTGTCCAACCTGGTGAGTGAGACATCCGTGTGTCTCACTATAAAGTCTCCAATGACTAGAAAATTTGGTTTTTGAATGTTATGTCTTTTGGGCTTGGTAGGTGAGGCATTGGTGTTGCTCTCTGTCATGTGTGCTGTGGGAGCTGTGTTAGTTGTAGCAGTCTTGTGATTGGAGGTCTCTGGTGTCTTGGAAGGCTGTTTGAGAGAACCTCCACATATATTGATTTTTGTGTTGGATGCATACTATGTGTATGAGTAGTGGTACTATGTGCATGTGTAGTGGTGGGTTGACAATCTCTTCTGTGTTACTGTTTTGAGTACGAGAGAGCATGGATTCAAGATTCTTTGTGTGGATACATTTCTCATGCTCTGTACTAGAGTGAGTTATTAGTAGAGGGTTGTCAGTGTACATGAGGCAGTCAGTACACTGCCTCAAGAGACCTAAGTCCGCAAGGTTGGTAGGAGAAACAAGGGTGGTCCAATTATTCATAATGCTAGGTTGAAGACTGTTGTCACGGGGGGGGGGGGGGCAGGATCGATCAAAGAGGAGCTCAGTAGATGGATATTTCTGCATGTTTTTTTTTTCTTTGTGGTAGTTTAATAGGTTTCATCTCACTAGTAGTATTTCCTTGACTATGGATCCTTGACTAAGGATGAGGGCTACACAAATGTGCTACAGCTGTAACTAAGGGAAAAACTGTCAAATTAATATGTCTGGCTATGGTGCACAATTGCTTGGCAGTGCACAATGCTGCACAATGCACAAACAAACAGAAACCTGCTCAAATGCAGGGCTTAAATACCAGAAGCCAAAAATTTAAAAAAAAAAACTTTAAAAAGGTTCAAAATGAACAATGAGGATGCTTATTGTAAGCCCTAGACCAAACATCCATCACCATTCAGCACAATCCTCTCACCAGAGTGTAGAAAGGCCACTTCCAATCCAAGATGGCCTGGAAAACATGCTCAGAACAAACAGCCACTACAAATAGACCCAGATACAGCAAACCTGTATCTGGACTATGCTACAGCTACTAGCTACCATAGTTTTGGCGGGAATTACTAGAGCATGTTTAACAAGCAGACAAATAACAGTGAGACACTATAAAAAAAACATTTTAAACAGCAGAGAATCAGCAAGGAGTCTATAAAGAATGTTTTAAACAGCTAACAAATCAATTATTATAACACTGCTTGGTGGAAAAACCAGAACAAACAGAACAGATTGATTTGCAATAGTGGAGAACACCAACAAATACTTAACAAACAGCTAAAAATAGCAAAAAAGGCTTAGTAAACAGTGAAAATGGTAATACAATTTGATTTAACAGGCATAGGAAGGCAGAACATTGCAGTACAACAGTATAGATTAGTACACAGTATATAAATACAGTACTAAAGAAGGAGCAGGCAATAACAAAGTACAGTAAATAATAAAAATAAGCCTCTACTCATCTCGTGTCTCATCTCAGAGTTGTGGCTGGTAGCCCTCCTCCGTTTAGCTTGGTACAAACAAGCAGAACACAGAGAAACACACAGAGTTCAGCTCCACTAATTTATTCAGCTATCAGTGATCTGGTACCTTGGCCATTCACCTTCAGGGATCAAACAAGCAGAAACATGCTGAAATTCTTTTGGCTTTCCCCGGTTAGGGGTTGCCACAGCGGAACTCCGGTCTGCTAATGATTGGCAGTGGATTTTTTTATAGTGCCGAGTTGCCAGCCTGACTCCCAACCTTCAAATAAGGCACACTCATTCAGCATGCACTTAGCTGCATGTCTTTAAACATCACTCGGCCATGGGGAGGACATGCAGACTCCACACAGTAGGCTCTCCTGCCAAGAATTGAACAGGAGAATCTCTTGCTTTGAGGTGACAACGCTAACCGCTGCATGACCACGACTAGAAACCTGTGCAGAGTTTAAATACCAGAAGCTAAAAACTTGAAAAAAAACTTTAAAAAGGTTCAAAATGACCAATGAGTATGCTTATTCCAAGCCCTAGACCAACCACCCTTCACCAGACAGGTTTCAGTCAGCACAATCCTCTTACTAGAGTGCAAAAAAGGCCCCTTCCGATCCAAGAAGGCCTGGAAAATGTGTTCAGAGCAAACAGCCACTACAAACAGACCCAGATGCAACAAACCTATATCTGGACTATGCTATAGCTACTAGCTACCTTAGTTTCAGTGGGGACCACTAGATAATGTTTAACACAGCAGAAAATAGCAGTGAGACACTAAAAAAAATATTTAAAACAGCAGAAAATCAGCAAGTGTACTTTAACAAATGTTTTAAAGAGCTAACAAATCAGTTATTATAACACTGATTGGTGGGAAAACCAGAATAAGCAGAACATATTGCTTTGCAACAGTGAGAAAACACCCACAAATACTTAACAGTGAACATAGCAAAAACAGCTTAGTAAACAGTGAAAACAGCAATAAAATTCAGTTTAACAGAGTTAGGCAGACAAGTGCAATACAACAGTGTAGATAAGTACACAATATAGAAATACAGTTTTAAAGTAGGTGGCAGGCAATAAAAAAGTGCAGTAAATAGTATAAATTAGCAAAAAAATTAAAAAAAGGAAACTTACGGGTTTTTGGAAGCTCAGAAGCCTCTAGTCATCTGGTATCTCAGCTCAGAGTTGTGGCTGGTAGCTCATCTCATTTCAGCTCGGTACAAACAAATAGTCCATGAGAAAGGACTTGAGCAAAAGAAAAAGCATAAGTTAACTAGGGATATCAATGATTTTAGGAATGGAAATATTTTTGTTGGCCTAACACTAGGGTGTTGAAGGCAATTCTGTGCATGAACTACATAACATTACTTTACCAATTACTGCCTCTGCATTGCAAGGTGGTGCATCTAGTCCATTTGTAAATGAAAATGTTTCGAATGTAAATATTACACATGATGATAGTGTACAAAATACCTCACTGCAAAGTGACTTATCTATGCATACCACCACTAATGTTAATACATTTGCAGCACCATACACATCTAATAATGCAGTTTCCCATGAGAATGATTTTTGTCAGGTTCTGATGTCCATGAAGTTGAATCTATCAGAGAAAGTGGAGATATGAACAAGAGACCTATCACGGGGAATAAAAGAAAATCAAAGATAAAGAGTAAACATCCGTATAAGATCAAACAGTCTGCAGACTCGCAGCAGGTTGAAAGTGAAGAGATGAACCATTTTTACAGACAATTTTGATATTGCTAATGTATCTAGCAGCATAATTTCTGCTACTGATATTTCCCTAATAAGAAGAGGCTTGCAGTTTATACCAACAGCTAAAGAATCTATTGTGGACACTATCACTGATCTTAAGTTGTTTGCACAGAATTTAAATCTTAAATTAATGTTTCAAAATTCTGTTACTACGAAATAAGTATGTAAACATTCAAGCACTTTTGTTGCCGTTAGTTGTCCTATAATTACAGAATTCTATAATACTTGTGAATAACTGTTTTGTGAACTTTTTAATAATTCGAAGCATAGTAAGAGTTATAATTTGTCAAAAGAAAAACTTGATTCTTTAAAGTGACTGCAAAGTAGTATTTTGATTAAACAGGCACACAAAGGGGGTACTGCAGTTATAATGGATAGTGAAAAATATAATCAGTCTATACTAACATTTTTAAATGATCCAAGTACTTTTCATTTACTAAATAGAAGTTATGTGTACACTATGGAACAGAATCCCAGTCTATGTGAGGCAGAGCCCCTCACTGACTCTGTTCAAGAGAAATCTTGACGAGTGGATGGGAGATCGTAGGTTTACCCCGGGAATCATCTCTGTGTCACTGCTGGACAGAGGCACAGCAAACTAATGGGTATAGCATTCTCATCCTAAGGGGTGGTGAAAGCCACACACACTCTGGCTAGGCTTATAAATGCCCTAGGGCAGATAGCCTAGTATGAACCTATGAACCTATGAATGACATAATATGTAGGGTTAATGATGTTATTTATGAGCTTCATGTACAAGATGACATTATATGTGAACTGTTCAACTTCTTGTATTTTGTTAATCTTGTGTTTCACATTCTATATGGGTTACCTAAAATACATAAACATCACTTGCACATCCCCAATGTGTCCCATTTGTGTCTGGGAGGGGATGGGCAACTGAGTCCATTTCAATTTTTTTAGAAGAACAATTAAAACCCTTGTTAAAAAATCTCCAAAGTTATATTTATGATACTAATGACTTTAAAATAACTTTATCAGTGGTATTCTATGAATGAGACTTCTCAGTTTACTTTTGTAACACTGGATGTCAAACTCATTGTTCACTGACATCCATAATGAATATGGCATACAGGCTGTGACAGAGTATTCACGTAACATAGCATTCACAAGTGGAAAAATATAAATGATTTGTGCTCTCTTAGAAGTACTAACAGGTAATGTTTTCCTATTTGGAGAGCAGCTGTATCATCAAGCATTGCATGTTGCTATGGGAACACCAATAGCAAATACTTATGCTAACATAGCCCCATATGAATTGAAGAGTATGTATTTATCTGATTTAACAAACCATACCGATAAAATCCTATTTTATAAACACTTTGTTGATGATATATATTTATTTTTTGTTTGGAAGGGTGATAAAATCAAACTGCAAGAATATGTTCGATTCTTGGAAACTACTACAAATTTTCTGAGATCAAACTTGAAATATTCTAGAACAGAGATCTGTTTTTTGGATATAGCACTTAAAATACTGATGGGTTGATATTAATGAATATCTGTAGGAAGAAAGTTCAGGTTAATAGATTTCTCCACAGTTGCAGTATGCATCCTGGTCATGTTTTTAAATGGATAGTTAAAAGCCAATATATGAGAATGAGTAGACTTACTACAGATGCAACATTATATAACCAGCAGCTGGATATGTTATGACAAGAATTTCAGATGAGAGGCTATGATGAAGGTCTTTTGAATGAAGCATCTAACTAAATAATTAATGAAAGACATAATAGAACCAAACCATTTTTTTTTTTGTCAGAACATCCACAGACTAACTAAAGTCGTAATTAAAGCACTATGTTTGGGTACATTTATTTATTTATTTTATTTTATTTTACATTTGTTGACCAGGCTTGTCCATCTGGATACATGTCCATTTTCAGTAGAGGCCCGGGGAGATAAGCTCCAAAATTAAACTAATAAAACAGTACAGCAAAACTAAAAAATATTTGAAATACATTGTTGATGGAGATTTACTTGAAAAAGTTAACTTTAAAGCAATTGACTACAGAGTTTAACAAAACAATACAATACTATTTACATGGTAAAGGGTTAGACATTCATCATAAGGTAGGTTAGGAAAGAAGTAAGGACTGAAATAAAAATATTACAGTTGATTAATAAAGTATAACTCTAAGATAATAAAAAAGTTTGCATATATACACCTAAATAAATAATACTCTCAAAGTAAAAAGACAGTTACTCTATATACAAGGTGGAGCAGTTGTGCTCACAGCTGGATGAGTGTTACAAAGTTCATACTCAATGGTAGTTCCCTAAGAAAAACTAGACTTAAATTGGGAGAAAGGGGAGGATTACTAATCCTACTTTAAGGGTAATGGGAGAGAGGTATTCAGTAACAATGTACTGGATGAGACATCATGACATATATTGCTAATACTAGTGGTATTATTGATATTATACAGAGAAATTGGGATATACTAACTGCTATGCCAGAAATGGGTAAAATAATAGGTGCATCTCTCAGTTTTACTTTTAAGAAATTACCTAACCTGAAACAGGAAATATGTTATAAAGAAATGTATGAAAAGAAGGACCAGTCTACTAGAATTAAAAGAAAAGGTACTGCTCCATGCTATAATTGTGTATTTTTGTAAACACACTGATCCTTCTATTACTTTTGGGCATCCACAAACAAAGCATATTTATGAATTTGATTGCTTTACTTGTAACACAGAAAATCTGGATTATTTAGCTGTGTGCATGACATATGCTAGTTTCTATACAGGTAAATCTAATAGAAAATTTAAGGAAAAAATTTCTGAACATCTTTCAGAAATTAGAAGGAATATATTTACTAATTCCTTGGCTAAGCATATTCACAACAATGATACAGATCATTCATTTAAATTTAGAGTAATACAAAACATGTTTTTAACACAATATGTGGTGATGTTCTAAATGCTATTTTCCCAGCTGGATACAGGTGGAGTCTAAAATTGTATGATGACCGTGTACCCAAATTAAATGCTTCAATTAGTTTAAAACCTGTATTAAAACAAAAGCAAATGAAGCTGGAGTGAATATTCCTATTGACTGCCTGTTATCTGTTGTGCCTTTTAAGTTGCTTTTGAATGTACTTTTTACATGTGATCCTTTGTCTTTAAACTTTAGGTTCTCTGTATAACAACTGAGCTCTTATTGGGTGATGCGATCACGTGCTTTATTTAAAAACTCTGTATTTGAGCTGTGTTTTATATGCATTGAAGAAGGGATTATTCCTGAAGGCTCTGCTATTTGTATTTGGATTAAAATAAGCAAGTTTTTTATTTCTTGTGTTGAGATCCAGTTTTTGTTGTTTTTAGGCTTACAATGGCCCACAAGGACAGCTAGTCTTGCACTTACCTATGAACCTGTGTACCTATGAACTTGACTTTTCTACTTTTTTCTTGAATGGATTCTACTACTTAATGGCTTCAAAATTCATTTTGTATCACTCTGAGGAAGTTTGTATTATATGATCCCATTCTACCAATTTTAATTTTAAAATAAAATATCCACTCATATTTGGTGTACCACTTATATTTTAGTTTTATGAAAAAAAATTACACTGAAAATTTAAAAACCAAAGAAAAATATACACTGGAGATCATTTTTGATAGTCCACCTTTTCAGCGATTGTTGGAAAAGCTCCACGTGGACAAAATCTGACACACATGGTGCAAAGCAGTTTGCTTTCATCTTAGCAAAAATAATAGGATGCAGCTAAAAACATAGTCTGAGAAGGTTAATCAAAGAAAAGAAATCAAATACTAGTTTGTGTTAGAAACTATAGGAGCTTTTCATGGTGAAGTGCATACAGCACTGAATCTACTTCTCAGGGGAGAAAGACTGGTCTTCACTAAACAGTTGAAAGAAAGAAAGACCTACTGCAATACATGGAAGTCATCTAAGTAGAAAAACTACAAGTGATCAGTCCTGTTTATTGGTAAAAACTGAATGTGGATAGAAAAACATATGTATCAGGTTGCAAATATTACAGAAACTAATGCATTACAAAATATTTTTTGTTCCATGCAATGTTCCAGTGTGAACGTAACTACTTAAATCTGAAAAGTAAGACAAACAGTAACAGAAATAATACATAAAAAAAAAAAAAACTACAGGGGAATTATTAGATGTGGATCCTGGAGAGGAAGTATGCAAAAAGCAGGACAAGCTGGTGATTCCTTATTTCCTGGATCAAAGATGGCAGGAGATGCAGGACAAGTGAAGTACTTGTCATTTGATGGCATGATAGCAAAATAGCAAAATGTTTCCTGGGTGCAAATTAATACTACTACTGATAATAATAATAAAAACAAAGCATTCAAATACTAATGGGTGACTGGACAAAACCAACAGTATGCTCTTTTTTATTATATCTGACACGTAGTGTGATGTGATTTCTGACACGTACTCCTAGCATATGTATGTTGTCCATAAAAGGAAAGTTATCACAAAATGACAGTCTTACAAGGACAAAGAGTTGTGGATTTTGACATTTTCTGAAAATATGTATAACAGTGTTATTAAGACCAAATCAAGCTGTTGGGATATTTTTTTAGGAGAAAAGAGTGAGCACTGTCTTTTGTCAATGTTCACCTGTTCACTCCTATTTGAGTAATTAAGGTATGCGTAGTAAAGCAGAGTCATGTGAGTGTGTATTTGTGTGTGTGTGTGTGTGTGTGTGTGGACATTGTGTGCATATGTTTGTAGGGGCATAAATGCAGCCGAATGGGTACTTGTGTGTGTAAATGTATCCATGTGTGAGTGCATGAATGAGTGTACACATTTGTGTGTGTGTGTGTGTGTGTGTGTGTGTGTGTGTGTGTGTGTGTGTGTGTGTGTGTGTGTGTGTGTGTGTGTGTGTGCGTGTGTGCCTGTCAGTCTGTCTGTGTGTGTAGGAAGCCTACAAGAGTTAGGTATGGGATGCTGACTTTGTGAGCATGCGTGTGCATGTCCATGTGTGTGTGTGTGTGTGTGTGTGTGTGTGTGTGTGTGTGTGTGTGTGTGTGTGTGTGTGTGTGGGGTCTACTTTCATTCACTGAAAACACATTTCACTGAATTTCAATTCACTCACACCAAATCTGTGAAAGCTCAAATCACTGAAAACTCATTTCCCCAAATCTCATTTCACTGAATGCAGAGTACTGTAAGGCCAATAAAATGTATATGCCCTTTTCCCTACTGTAGTGCAATCCTGGAGTTAGTATATATAGTTAGAGGTGTGTGTGGGGCACCTAGTTTATTGTTAGCTTTCAGTGAAATGAGATTCATAAATATAAAATCAAACTAGCTGGGGGGGGCTACACCCCCTATGTGGGGTGCTGTGCCCCCACCCTCCTAACTATATATACTAACTCCAGGATCGCACTACAGTGGAGAAAAGGGCATATATGTTTTACTTGCCTTACAGTACTGTGCATTCAGTGAAATGTGATTTGGTGAAAGGAGTTTGCAGTGATTTGAGCTTTCAGAGATTTTCTGTGGGTGAACTGAAATTCAGTGAAATGTGTTTTCAGTAAATGAAAGTAGATCCGTGTGTGTGTGTGTGTGTGTGTGTGTGTGTGTGTGTGTGTTTATGTTTGTGTGCACGTATGCATGTGCGCGTGTGTGTGTATATGTGTTAGAGGGTGCCTATGCTTTTGTGATTTGTGGACTGGTATGGAGAATGCCAGCATGGTCAGGTATGACAGTGCTGTGTCTGACTGAGAGAAATGACAATGAAATGCTAATGAAGTGTTTCTCTGTTTACTTTACCATGTCTCAAAATCAGAGATACTTGGCCAGTGTTGACAAAGAAGAAAACAGCTACATAAAGGGGGTGTCAGGATATGAGTCAATATAATATTTTGCTCCCTGCCTACAGCAGACCAGTTTACTGCCACATGGTAGACCACTGCAATATATTTATAATGAGATGCAATTTTGCAGCAATATGTTTTTGAGAGATGTGAACCCCTTCCAACCATCTGTCCGCTTTCTAGCATACTACCTCTGAGACTGCACCAGCATGGAGAAAGGGAAATGTACTTCTTTTTTCTTTGACATGATGTAGCCTTGGAGGGAGTCCATTGAAAGACTGGAATCTAGGGGCATAGCACCCACATTGTGGTGTATTCTGTGCAATGCTCCTACAAAAATGTTTTAAACTTTGTTGCAGTGCCTAATTAATTGCAGCACTGTAATGGGGCATGTGGTCACTCAGCTAGATGGAGATAAGTTGTGCAGCTGTGTACAAAATAAAGCAGCAGGATATCACATGTGCAAGTAATGTGTGTCCAGTAGTGTTACGATCATATATACAAATGTGATGCAATCAAATCATATTCCAACTGTCAAACTGATGTATGTGATATCACTACTAGCCTCTGAATAATGAACATCGTACTGGAAGGATGCAAACCTTAAATCCCTAGACATATACATGTACATCAAGCCAACAGATGCAACAAAATCCAAAAAATTGTAGCTTCATTTGAGCCAATAATTGAGCCATCAGATAGGACATATGAAAATTAATATCAGATCCTAGCTGGAAAACAATCCACATTTTGTCTGAGTTGTTTATCCGAGCATTATTATTATTTCTTACTCTTATTTTTCTGCCTGGCACATATTTATTCAGCATGTCTACCAATTTTTTTTTTTTGAGTAGCTGAGTGTTGAGTCAATATCTAGAGTATGATTCTTGAAGGACCTGTCCACATTGTTCATTTCTAAACCTATAGTATTCACTGACTTCTAATGTAGGTTGCTTTTAGTATTACATGTATGATGGACTATTTCCAGTAGTTCATAGGTTCATAAGTGTGTACTAGGCTAATGGCCTTGGAGCCTTTACAAGCCTAGCTCATAGACGTGCCCTGGCATCGTTCCACCCGACATTAGTTCCCAGTGCCTCTATCAAGTAGAGCCACTGGAGTGATTCCCGGGGTGAACTTTCTATTACCCATCCACTCATCAAGATTTCTCTTGAAGAGGGACAGCGAGGTACTCTGCTTGACATGTATGGGAAGTCTATTCCAGAGCATGGGCAGTCTCTGCATGAGGAACCTGTCCCTCCAGCATGTTCTGTTGATTGTGGTAATGAGGTTGAGGTCTCTGGAGGATGTGGTGTGGAGGGATTGGGATTTCTTTAGCTGCAGCATTTCTAACAGAGCTGGGTCAGACATGGCTTTGTAAGTCAAGCAGAGGTCACCTCTAAGTAGGCAATATGAGACAGAGAATTGCTGGAGTCTTTTGAGTCTGTTCATGTAGGACATGTGTTTAATGCCTAGGATCCTCTTCGTGAGGTACTTCTGTGGTCTCTCCAGCTTTTGCAGGTGTCTAGTGAGGTACATGCCAAATGGGGCATTATACTCGATGATTAGTCTAATGAGGGAAGAGTAAAGAGAGATGAAGGCATCTTTCTTCCTGGATGCAAAACCCTTGGTAATGAGATGTGCCACATAGAAGGACTTTCTGACCACAGTGGCAATGTGGTGGTCGAAGGAGAGGTTGCTGTCAACCAGTATCCTCAGATTTCTTATAACGACTTCAGTGTTCAGTGGGCTCCCATTGATGTGGCAATTAGTGGGAACTGAGTTTTTACCAAAGGGAATGATGACGCAGTTTTTGGCATTAAGCTTAAGGCCATGGTTTTGACACCAGTCATTGGTCTCAGTGAGGCCTTTCTGTAGGATGTCTGCATCACTTTGGGGAATTAATAATGGCTCCCAGTTTGCAGTCATCTGTGGACTTGGTCAGCCAGAGTTCCTTTGTGTTGGCCTGGACTTCTGAGAAGTAGATACCGAATGGGAGAGGACCCAGGACAGATCCCTGTGGGACTCCACTCCTGACTGGTCAGCAGTCTGACTTGGAGTTCGCTACTTTCACACTGTGTGTTCTATCTGTGAGCCAATTTGCAACCCACCTAGTGCTTTAGGGGTTGATGCCTAGTTTGGTGAGTTTATCAATAATTCCCAAGTGAAAAATGGTATCAAAGGCCTTGGCCAGATTGAGGTAGTCTGTAGGTACTGCCTTACCTTCATCCACAGCCCTGGTTACTGATTCAAAGAAGTCAACTAGGTTGAGCAGGCATAATCTCCCTTTCATAAAGCCAAACTGCATGGGGTCCAGAGTTTGGAGATTTCCTATATCTTTGTTAATCAGGTTCATGATGATTCACTCCATAGCTTTACATAATAGACTCGTCAGGCTAATGGGGCGATAATTCCCAGGCTCTGTAGTCACTCCCCCTTTATGGAGAGAGATGACTGTAGCAGTGCACCATTCGGTAGGGACAAAGTCTGAGGTGAGGCTATGACTGAACAGCACACACAGATGTGGTGCAAGTTCACTTTGTAGTTCATGTAGAACACAGCCAGGAATATTATCAGGTCCCATGAAAGCTGTATTCTTGGCCTTGGACAATGCATCTTTAACCTGTGCTGCTGAATGCTGGGTGCCTGGCATACTTCCGGTATTGTAATTGGTTCTTTAGGGGGGAGAGAGGGGTAAAGTTGGCACTGAATCTGTTGGCCAGTATGTTGGCAATATCTATTGGCTCAGTATAGGAGGTACCACTGTGCAGTAACTAAGAGCAAATCTGGGTATTGCCATGGAGGTTCTTTATATAACCATAAAAGTCTTTGCGATTGTTTTCAGTGTCTGCCGCAATTCTGCCTTCATAGCTGGGTTTAGAAGATTTGATGAGGGATCTCAATATTTTGTTGAGGCTAATAAGGGACTTTTTCCAGTTACCTATTACAAAATCGAAGTTACGGAACTTCGAATACCATATGGTTCCTTAAGTTCGAAATTAAAAAATAAATAAATGAAACAAACAAAACGTACCCTGATGGTTTAATGAAGCCCCCCTGCACCCTCCACACCCCCTCTACTTAAATATACCCAACTCCGAGATCGCACTTATTGCACTTTAATGAACTACGGTGCGGAAAGGGAATATTTCCCTTTCCTACACTGTAGCGCAATCTCAGAGTTGGTATATTTAAGTAGTGGGGGTGTGGGGGGTGCAGAGGGGCTTGCCCCCTGCCTACACCCTTTACTTTTTCTTTTTTTTTTAATGTCTATATTGACGATTTCGCATTTTCAATTGTTCGGTCATTAAAGGTCGACCTTTAGAGATTCGAACAATTGAAAATTCGATGTTCCAATAGCAACCCACTTTTTCCAGTGTTGGGACTTCACCTTTTTCTGCAACAATTTCTTCCTTCTGTTGTAGAGTTTATTAATGGCCAGGGACCACCAGATTGATTTTCTTGTTTTGGAGGAGAGCGTCTTGGTTCTGTTGGGTATGGCTAGTTCCATGCATTTATGTACATGTTCGTACAGTGCATTGGTGTATGCTTTGGCAGTCATGGAGCTATTTTCCATTGGCATGGGTGCTGTGAAGTTAGCCACCTCTGTTTTTAGGAGTCCAAAATCAGCTTTGGAGAAGTTTTTCAAGGTGGTTACCTTTGCGGGGGGTGTGGGTGAGATGTGGATTTCCATGGTGATTAGTTTATGGTTGGATCTGACCAGGGAGTGATTGACTATTGGTGCAGAGCAACAATCACCCATGGTAGTAATAATGAGGTAAAGGATGTTGCTTCCCCTAGTGGGGGTCAGAATGAGCTGGTCCAGGGCATTGGAATTGATGAATTCCAGGAAGCGTTCGGTCAGTGTATTGGTGCTTGAGTAGTTTCCCCAGTTGATGGAGGGGTAGTTGAAGTCTCCTAGTATGACAGTGCTGGGTTGGACCTTGATAGATTCCAAGGTGCTTAGGAACATGGAGTGAGAGTCATGGGACATGGTTGGGGACCTATAACAGTCTATGACCTGGATCGCCATTTTACCCAATGTTAGTTCTAACCGAAGTATCTCAGATGCATTATAAGTTTATAGGTTCATAGGTTGGTACTAGGCTATTGGCCCTAGGGCCTATGCAAGCCTAGCCATAACAATTCCCTGGATATTTTTTCCACAATATTTACTTCTCTCGGCCCCTGTCTAGATGACTGACATGATCCCCGGGGTGAATTTCCTATCTCTCATCCAATCATCAAGGTTCCTTTTGAAGAGGGCCAATGAGGCGCTCTGCTTGACATGTATGGGCAGTCTATTCCAGAGTATGGGGAGTCTCTGGGTCAGGAACCTATCCCACCAGTATGTTTTGTTCATTGTGATGACAAGGTTTAGATCCCTGGAGCGTGTGGCTCTGAGGGATTGGGATTTCTTTAAGTGGAGCATGTCCAACAGCTCAGGGTTTGACATGGCCTTGTATTTTAAGCAGAGATTGCCTCTGAGTAGACGATATGCCACAGAGTATAGCTGGAGTTTTTTTTTGACGGTCAGCATATGGCATCTGCTTTAGGCCTGTGATTCTTTTAGTGAGGTATTTCTGTGGCCTTTCCAGCTGTTGCAGATGTCTTGTGAAGTACATACCAAACGAGGCATTATACTCTATAATGGGTCTAATGAGGGATGAGTACAGTGGGACAATAACCTCCTTTTTTCTGGACGAAAAGCCCTTAGTGATGAGGTGTGCCACATAGAAGGATTTCCTGAATGTTGTGGCGATGTGGTTATCAAAAGTGAGACCACTGTCCACCTGTGTCCCTATGTCTCTCATCACACTTTCGATGTTTAGTGTCCTGCCACCTATGAGGTAATTCATGGGTACATTTTTTTTTCCAAAGGGAATAACTATACATTTCTTGGCATTAAGCTTGAGCCCATGGCTCTGGCACCAGGCATCTGTTTCTGTAAGGCCCTTTTGTAGAATATCCACATTATTTGGGGATTTAATAATGGCTCCCAGTTTGCAGTCATCTGCAAACTTTGTTAGCCAGAGTCCCTTAGTGTTGGCCTGTACTTCAGAGAAGTAGATGCCAAACAAGAGTGGTCCCAGGACTGAACCCTGAGGTACTCCACTTGTCACTTGTCTGGAGCTGGATTTGGAGTCGGCTACTTTTACAGCCTGGGTTCGGGCAGTAAGCCAGTTGGCAACCCATCGAGTGACATAGGGATTTATGCCCAGCTTAGTAAGTTTATCTATGATTCCAGAGTGGTGGATGGTGTCGAAGGCCTTGGTGAGGTCCAGATAGCTGTGTGGACTGCCTTACCCTTGTCCACAGTTCTGGAGACTTATTCGAAGAAGTCAATCGGATTCAGGAGAAAAGATTGGCCCTTCACAAACCCAAATTGGGTGGGGTCCTGTGTTTGAAGATTTGCTAATGTCTTTGTTTATAAGTTCCATGATAATGCATTCCATGCCCTTGCAGATCAGGCCTGTCAGACTGATGGGACGGTAGTTCCTGGGATTGGGTTGGGAGGGTGGCCTAATGGTTAAGGTGTTTGCCTTACAAACACAAGGTGCGGGGTTTGAGTCTCACAAGGGATAATTGGCTAGGCTTAAAATGGCTCGCAAGGGCAGTTAGCTTAGTACTAACCTATGAACCTATGAACCAAGGCGGATCCTCCCTTGTGGAGCAGGATAACTGTAGCTGTGCGCCACTCAGTGGGCACGAAGCCTGAGGTGAGGCTATGATTAAACATGACACTTAGGTGAGGTGCCAGTTAATTTTGTAGTTCATGTAGTACACAGCCTGGGATGACATCTGGTCCCATGGATGCTGTATTCTTAGCTTTGGAGAGTGCGGTTTCTACCTGTGTGGCCGTGATTAGTGGAATTTGGCAATCTTTTGGTATTGAGATGGGCCCTTTAGGAGGTGAGAGGGGGGTGAAGGTGGCACTAAATCAACCTGCCAGGATACTGGCAATATCCTTGGGATCAGTATATTTAATGCCATTCTGTTGTAACTCAGAGCAGATCTGAGCATTGCCATTGAGATTCTTGACATAACTATAGAATGCCTTGTGGTTGTCTTTGGAATCTTTGGCAATTTTATTTTCGTAACTAGCTTTTGAGGATTTTATGAGGGATCTCAGCTTCTTACTGAGGCTGGTGAGGGAGCTTTTTGCATCCTGGGATTTTCCTCTTTTTTGCAACAGTTTCTTCCTTCTGTTGTATAGTTTGTTTATAGCAGGGGACCACCAAATTGGCTTCCTTTTTTTGGAGAAGAGCATCTTGGTTCTATTTGGGATGGCACGATTCATGCACGAGTGGATGTGCTTGTACAGTGCCTTAGTGTAGGATTCTGCAGTCAAACTTCCAGATCCCGTCTGCATGGGTGTTGTGAAGTTTGTCACTTCTGACTTCAGTAGCTTGAAGTTGGCTTTGGAGATATTTTTTAAGGAGGTTTCCTTACTGGGGGGTGGGGGTGTAATGTGGATGTCAAGGGTGATTTGCTTATGGTCAGACCTTACCAATGAGGGGGTGACCACTGGTGTGGAGCATCTATCTCCCATGTTGGTAATGACCAGGTCTAGGATATTGGAGCCCCTGGTGGGACAATGAATTAGTTGATCCAGGGCATTGGAATTTATGAATTCCAAGAACCGTTGGGAAAAGGAGTTGGTACCTGCGTAGTTTTCCCAATTAATGGCACGGTAGTTGAAATCGCCCAGTATTAGGGTGTTTGGTTGCATCTTAATATTTTCCAGTATGTTTAGAAAGGTGTAGTGAGAATCTTGGGACATGATGGGGGATCTACAGCAAGCTACAATTTAGATTGCAGTCTTATCTAGTGTTAGTTGCACCTGGAGAATTTCAGATGCATTATGTTGGGCAACTAGCCTGGAGGTGTGAATATCCTTGGTGAATATGGACAATCCTCCACCTTTAGTGTTTTGGTCCTGGTTTAGTGGCTGAAAAGTGTGGTAAGAATTGTAGCCTGGTATTGCACGGGTGCTCTCTGGAGCCTTGAACCAGGTCTCAGTTACTGCACAGATATCGATGTTCTCCATTTTTAGGAGTGCCTCTAGAGAGTGCATTTTGAGGTTTAGACTTCTAGCATTGAGTAGCATTACCTTCAGATTTTGCATGCTTCTATCTGTTACGGTGGTGGTTTTATCCTTTGAACCTTGCCTAAAAAAGGCACTATAGGGGTGGCAAGAGCTTTAGCCAGTAACCTGAATCCCAGGGGTGATAGGTGCAGACCATCTCTGGCAAAGCATTGTGGTTTGTCGATCATGTCTTCCCAGGCAGACAAATACTGGATCCCCTTTGAATGACACCAGAAGCTTAGCCAATTGTTGAAGTCAATCATTTTGTCCTTATACTGTGGTATCATTCTGGGCAAAGGCAGGATGCTACTCAGGGCTAGGGTCATACATGCCTGGGTCATATGATCCAAGAAATCTTCCATGTCTCTTTTCATGTAGTCCTGGGAGGTGCGTCTCAAGTCATTCACTCTAGCATGGACAATGACAGAGTCGTATTTGTATTTGTTGTGGAGTGACTTGAGTGCATGCGTTATGTGGCGGATCCTGGCACCCGACAGGCAGCTGACTGTAATTTTCTCCTTGTTCAGTCTGGTGAGTGGGACATCAGTGTGCCTGACTTTAGAGTCACCTATGACTAAAGTGTTGGGTACATTGTCTTGCCTTAGGGGCTGTTGTTGCGTGGCACACTGGTGTTGTGAGCTATGTGTCACTTTGGTTGTGACTGGTGTTTGTTTGTGTTTTGGCTTCAGAGGTCCTTGTTGCTTGGGCAGGTTAATGTTAAGGGCCTCCACATATGTGGGTTTAGTGTTGCTATGTGTGGGTGTTGATGGTGTGGGTTTTGAAGGGCTATAAGTTGCTTGAAGTGTGATGCAGGTGTTAACTTTCTCCTCTTAACTGTCTAGCACAATCTTGGCCGCAGAGAGCTTTGCTTCCAGTTTGGCTATGTAAGTGCATCTCTCGCAGGTTGTTGTGTTGGGTGGTAGGAGGAGAGGATTGTCTGTGTACATGAGGCAGTTGCCACATTGCCCCAGTATGCCCAGATTCACCAAGTGGACAGGAGAAATCACTGGAAGTTGACCCTTGGACATCCCTGTTTAGGTGCTTTTTTGTAAAGTTTAAGAGCTGTTTTCCCTTACCTTTGCAAGGTACTTTGCAATTATAGGCTGTTTAGTGCCTATGATTAATTTCTCCTTATTGACAAGGAGAGCTGAGTGCTTGTATCTGTTTCAGGCATCCTAGTGCTTTCCAGCAGGTTCTAGAGCAAGTGCTGGTCACAGGGGTTCAGGTGTTAGTGCTACTACTGAGAAACCAGCTAGTTTTAAGTGTAAATTTGAAGAGCAGACTTTCTGGCACCTGGAATAGTTTAACTGTAGCCTCGCAGTGCTGCATGATGTGAAAAATGTGCAAACACACTCGTTTTTAAGCCAGAAAGTTGAAAGGGATAGAAATCAGCCCAAAAGGCTAATAAAATTACAATTTCAGAGCTGGAAACCACCCCTCTAGCATTAGATAGGCAGTACAATGCTCACCAGTCCCACTGGTAGGCAGTAGGACTTCCCTCTACCAAAGCAAGATCTGGATAGCTCTGAGCACAGAAAATAAATTCCTGAGACAAGCAAAGCTTGGGATATGTACTGGCTAGAAAAAGTGGGAAACGAGCAAACAAGATAGTATTTTTATTTTGTTGAAACAGGCTAAACAAGTAAGTAAACACAGAAAAGGCTAACACACTTGAGTGTGTAGTCCTAAACAGTAAATGCAATTAAAACTCTACAAAATTAGCAATTTAAAACTTTTTTAAATGAAGCAAGGCAAGTGCACAACTGAAAAACGATTTAAGAGGCAGTAACACAGCAGAATAAGAAGCTAGTCTACATATACAGATAAGTCTATATATACAGAAAAGCAGCTAAAACACACAAACACTTCAGATGTTGTAGCAATATTAAGGCAATTACAGTTATAATAAATGTTCTGAAATATACTCTATATTTCCAAAATGTTTGAGAAGCACAGTCAGAACACAAGGAGATTCAGGCAATTTTTTTTTTTTTTTGAAAGGGAAAAAGGAGAAACAGAAGGCCTTATCAAATGTTCTCTCTGTATTAGGTAGAATGAGCTAATGACACTAGACTGGGAGGAGTGTCCCAGATCAGATTTACAGTAGGGGCAGGCAACTGCAAAGCCACCAAGTATAACAGCAAGACACCAACTGCGAGGGAGGGTGGGGACAATACTAAAGCTATTAGCCTACAGACAGTAAGCACTGGAGAAAGCCACAAAATGAAAGTTTAAACAGATAAAGATTTGTAAAGATACAGAATGCTTTTTACTGCAAACAAAAAAGGTTACCCATGCAGATTAGTTAATAATAATAAAATACACTCAAAAACTAAGCAGCAGGCAATAAAAGTGCTATATATAAATTGCTAGAAACAATAATCTGTATAAATAATTGAAAAAAAATGGATACTTATATATCTCAGCTAACAGTTGTAGTCAACACCTCTCATCCACTCTGCTCAGTGTGTATAGACAGAAATCCTCTCAAAGTTAGGGCTTAAATACCAGAAGAACAACTTTTTTTTTTTTTTTTTTTTTACAAAAACACAAAAGAACCAGCCCCCACTAGCCAGCAGCCAATTAACACAATCTAGCAAAGGTAAAGAAAGGCTTCAGCTAATTCAAGATGGCCTGTTCATGTGTTTTGAACAATCACTGTATAAACAAACAAGCCCAGAGCCAACAATTCTGAATTAGGACAAATACTAAAGCTATTAGCCTACAGACAGTAAGCACTAGAGAAAGCCACAAAATGAAAGTTTTTAAACAGATAAAGATTTGTAAAGATACAGAATGCTTTTAACTGCAAACAAATCAGTTACCCGTGCAGATTAGTTAATAGCAATAAAATACACTGAAAAACTAAGAAGCAGGCAATAAAAGTGCTATATATAAATTGCTAGTAACAATAATCTGTATAAATAATCGAAAAAAACAGGATACTTATATATCACAGCTAACAGTTGTAGTCAACACCTGTCATCCACTCTGCTCAGTGTGTATACTAGTCTGGAGGTGTGCATATCCTTTATGAATATGGAGACACCATTGCCGTTGGATCTTCGGTCCATGTTTTGGGGTTGAAAAGTGTGGAATGAGTTATAGCCTGGTAGTGCAGGGGTGCTTTCTTCCACTTTAAACCAGGTCTCTATTACAGCACAAATGTCGATGTTCTCCATTTTGAGGAGTGCTTCGAGTGAGTCCATCTTGAGATTTAGACTTCTAGCGTTGAGCAGCATGACCCTCAGAGTGCATTTATTTATAGCTGTTACAGTGGTAATTTGGTCTTTGGAACATCGCCTAAAAAAGGCACTACAGGGGTGGCAAGATCCTTAGCCAGTACCCGGAAACCCAGGGGTGACAGATTCAGGCCATCTCTGGCAAAGCATCGAAGTCTGTCAGTCATGTCATCCTAAGCAGACAGATACTGGATCCCCTTAGAATGACTCCAGAAACTTAGCCAATTGTTGAAGTCAATCATTTTGTGTTTGTACTGCAGTATCATTCTGGGTGATGGTAGGATACTGCTCAGGGTTAGTGTCATACCTGCCTGGGCCACATAATCTGAGAGCTCCACCATGTCTCTTTTTATGTAGTCCAGGGAGGATTGTCTCAGGTCATTCACACCCACATGGACAATTACAGAGTCATACTTGTACTTGTTGTGGAGTGACCTGAGTGCATGTGTTATGTGTCGGATTCTAGCACCTGATAGACAGGTGACTGTTACCTTCTCCTTATTCAACCTAGTGAGTGGGCAAGGTGTTTAGCCTTAGGGGCTTAGGTTGAGAGGCACACTGTGGAGGTGAGCTATGTGTCCTGTGGTTTGTGCTGTCTTGTGGTGGTTGAGTACATTCCTGTCTTGGCGGTCTCTGGTGTTTGGATAAATTTCTGTTGAGAGCCTCCACGAAAGTGGGTGTGTGGTTTGCATTTTTATGTGAGAGTTGTGATAGTGGGTGTTCTGGAGGGCTATGTGTTCCATGTGGTGTGGTGCAGGTGTTGACCTTCTCCTCTTGATTAGCTAGTCCCGTCTTGGCTGGAGAGTGCATGGCTTCCAGTTTGGTGATATAAGTGCATCTCTCACAAGTCTGAGTGTTGGGAGGTAAGAGGAGAGATCTGTCTGTGTACATAAGGCAGTTGCTGCACTGCCTCAGAATGCCCAAGTGCACCAGGTTAATAGCAGAAAGCAGAGGGAACTGCCCTTTAATCATGCCAGGAGGTGTGGTCAGAACTACTAAGTACTGGAGCTTTTTCCATGAAGAACAGCTAGTGCTTATTAGGGTTACCACCTGGACCTCTTTGCGAGGGACAGTCCCACTTTGGGCAGTTGTGTCCTGCAACCCCCCCCCCCCAAAAAATAGCAAATGTCCTGAGATTTTAAGACAAAATATATTTCTTAAGTTTTCTTTAATAATTGCATAAAACAGTTATTTTGTATCTGAAACACATTAATATTATATCAGGACAAGCAACTCAAATGCTACAACAAAAAGCTTTTACTTTGTCATAAAAATGAAGTTCTGTCCTTTGCACTGGCCGTGGGTATGTTTTGTCCTGCGAAAATTTAAACATTTCTACAAAAAATGTCCCACTTTGGGCATTTTAAAAGGTAGCAACCCTAGTGCTGATGGCATTTAGGTATGCTATAATTGCTACAAAAACCTGTTGAAGTGCAAAGCAATGAGGCTATTTGAAGTGCAAGAGAGAAAGAACTAGCAAGATCTAAGGGAAAAACTGAAGAGCAAACTTTCTGGCACCAGTAATACTTTACCTCAGCTTAGCACCACTGAGCGGAGCTTAAACAAGAGCAAACCCATGCAAATGCAGCTTTTAAACCAGAAAGTTGAAAGGGATGAAAAAACTGCCCAAACGGCCAATAAAGTACAATTTCTGGGTGAGAAACCACTCATCTTGTGGTAGATAGGCTACCTGGTGCTTACCACTCCCACTGATAAGCTAGAAGGCTTCCCTCCAGCACAAAAAGTCTTGGGGTGCTCACAAGCTTACAAACAGTCTTGGATACAGCAAATCTGTATCTGGACTACACTAGTTACAGGAAAGGTGGGAAACAAGCGCTAACACGGGCTTTAGAACCAGAAAGTTGAAAGGGATGGAAAAACTGCCCAAATGGCCAATAAACTACAATTTCTGGGCCAGAAACCACTCGTCTTGTGGTAGATAGTCTACCTAGTGCTTACCACTCCCACTGATAAGCTAGAAGGCTTCCCTCCAACCCAGAAGGCTTGTGGGGGCTCACAAGCTTACAAACAAGTATACTTAGAAACTAGGAACCAGTAATGAGTAATGATGAGTTTGTGCTTTTTACTAAAGTAGTTTCTAAGTATACTTGTCTTAGAAAAGTGATCTGGAAATCTTGTAAGAATCCATTTGATATTACTGATTATGTCAGATTTCAACTATTTTCCGGTTCTGAAATGAGTTGACAATATTTCATTGGCAACCACTCTGTGATGGCATGGTTATAACTTCCTGTTTTCTGAAGTTTACTGAATATCCAAAGACATGCAGTAGATGGATTGGACACTCTAAATTGGCCCTAGGTGTGAGTGTGTGCATGTGTGTGCCTTCTGTGGAAGGTTGGGCACTGGGCTGGCAACTCAACACCATAAAACTCCACTGCCAATCATGAGCGAAAAGATGATCCGCTGTGGCGACCCCTAACCGGGAAAAGCCGAAAGAAGAAGAATTGAATATCCATCTGCTAGAAGCTCTATTGAGCAGTGATTACTAAACTATGATAATATCACAAAGAGCAGAACATGTGTTTTATCTGGTTTGATGTATACACTTCCTGCATGCAATAGTTTATACATTTGTTTCTCTGTTAAAATCTGTAGCACTTCTGTACTAATGTTACTTGGAATTTGGTTGCTTACGCTTAAAGACTGACCCCTTCCCTTCACTACTTTTGTGATCACTGCTCCTTTTCAATGTGTTTGAAAAATTTCCACTTTCTCCAGTGAACCCCACGTTGTCTTTAACTATAGTAAGGAGTCTAACTGGGTGAGCTTGGCTGCACTTAAATATTTTCTGTTTTCAGGATGCAACTGCAAACATACTGCATAGTTTATTTAGATGGTATTGCACAACAGTAATCTGGGAACAAAACTCTTGTCTTCCAGTTATTAATAACTGTTAAGTTGAATGGAGCATTTTAAAAATAAAGGTTCTTTTAACTGGGAAGTATTATAATATAATTATTGTCATGAGCTAGTGCATTAGATAATTTACTTCTAGGGTTTAATTCCCTCTGATTTGCTTCATCATTTAATCCAGGGTTTGACTTCCTCAGCCTATTTCTGCCTGCTGCATGACTGACCAAGTCAGTTAACCTAACCATGCTTGCAGGCTGTGGCTAAAATGGCTCATTCCATGTATCAGTATTCTATTCTGATTAATAAACAAATAATAATAATACCCATTTATTAATCAGGTGATCATACAATCTCTTTTCAGGCTTGACCTGGGAATACTGTCTGGTTAAGTGAGTTGCTCGAGGTCACTCACTAAGCAAACCAGAGTTGAGGGAATCAAATCACGAACCACAGGAACTACAGCTCATGACCTTTACCCTCTGTGCCAACTGCCAGCCAATAAAATAAAACAAAATTTTCAGTGTTTTTGTGACTTTATATGGATGAGTTTTTGAAAAAAATGGAGAGATATGCAGATGATGAAGGGGCACTGTTTGTTATTTTCAAAGTGAGAAGAGACCAGTCATTTCACTGGATAAAGGGGAATTTTTTTTAAATGTTGACATTTGAGGACACATTGAAAAGGATCAGTAATCAGTAAGCAGAGTTGTACAGCATTTGAATGAATACAAAAAATATCCACAAGCCAGCCAGGAAATTTCCACTGTTTATTGTTAAAAACAACTGAGAGCTTTCGCCCGAATATACACTTGGCTTCATCACAGTTAATTGTGTAACAAGCATATTCCTTTTAAATAGTAATGGCACTATATAACAATCAATGTCTCACCAATCAGATTATAGTTCTAATTCAAAATCTAAATGGATCATTTGTTGCTAAAAGCTATGTACATTATTAAACATTAAACATTAAAATATGAAACTTTTAATATATTTTAAATACTAGGCAATTTTACAGTTATGATATAGGTCCCTGTCCAAACCAGGGGTAAATTTGTAATTTCCTATGCATTGGTCCAAGTTATGTTTAAGTATAGTTAGTATAGCTTTGCTTGACATGAATAGGAAGCCTTTTCCAAAGAAGGGGTATTGTCTGAGACACAAATCTGTCCCTGCAACATGGACTGTTTATGTCACAGGCAAGGTTTTAAATACTTAGCTAATAGCCAGATAGTGACCAAGTGTTTGAATCAAACCACGTAATGTGTGCCTGTAAATGAAACACCTCAACCATTATGCCAACTCCCAACCCAATAAATTGACTCTGATGTGATTTGAAAATGTCACCTTCTCATTTGGAGTCAGAGGCACTACTATTGTGCCGCAAAGTCTGCACTAAAGGAACAGGAGGGGAACCATTACCATAGGTAAACATTAGGCTATCAGTCTTCAGACTAATACAAATCTAGCCAATAATTAGAGGGTACAATCAAACTCTGTACTTTACATTTCTGAAGTAAAGACCTTTGCCATTATGCCAACCTCACCCCAACACATCTGCTTTTTTTATACCTACAGCCTTCCATGCAATGTGCAACTTCCTTCAATAAGCATTTTGTTTACTGGTGACAGCATTGCAGTTATTTAAAAGCCACAAACAACCAGTTTCACTTTAGTCCTGGAATGTCCATGCATAGACCTGTAAATACTAACATTTAATTTTATGTGCACCATCCCAGATTAACAGGTAAGACCTTACTAATTTCTCCCAAAGAACTATATTTTGAAACATCCAAAACTATTCCATTACCTGGGCTCCATTATTTCTTTTATACATCACCAGTGGAAATCATTTAATAGTATACTACTAAACACTCTCGCTTAGACCTTTAAGTGACTCTCCCTTAATCCTTCCCATCTACTAAGGATCTGGAATAATGGATAGGCACTTCCCTGTCATCCCTGTTTCTGGTCTGCTAGATATGGGCATCCTGAGGCAGTGTAGTAACTGTCTCATTTTCACTGACAACCATTTAATTTTAGAAGACAAACACAGTATGTGAGAGATGTAGATACACAATGTTATTTGAGGCAAAGCTGTCACATGCACACACGAAAAATGCAAACCATGTTGTCAGCATTATATCCGAACACTAAGGAACAAACATAGACCCACATATTCAGAGGTACTCAGTTGTAATCTACCAAAACCTCCAAGACCTACTAAAAGCATCTCTCAGAGGTCCCAAGCACACACAAAAAAGACAGTACATCACACAACACATAACTCTGAAAATCATAGTAGCCATGCTACCAAACCCATAAGGCAGCACACCACACAGCCAAACATTCTAGTTATTCAGGATTCCATTGTAACACATACTGATGTCCCTCTCACCAGGCTAAGTACCAGTATGACACAGTCATATCCATGTGGGAGTAAATGGCATAAGATGTATCTCACTAGATTATATAAAGAGAGACATTATGGAGCTCTCTGAATATGTGTCCCAGGCAGGCATGAATCTAGCCTTGAGTAGCATCATACCTTCACCAAAGATGGTTCAACAGTACCAGCCAAAAATGATTGACATCAACAATTGGCCTAATTTCTGGTGTTACAACAAGGGGATCCAATATCTGTCAGCCTAGGGAGATGTGATTGACAAACCATGATGTGTTGCCAGAGATGGTTTGCACTTGCCAACACTTGGATTCTGGATACTGGCAACATCTTTATCTATCACCATACTTCTTTTTTAGGCCATGCCAAGTTGTTAACCCCTCCATCATAACAAAAATCACTCATAACTACCTAAACATATTGCTGTTCAATACTAGGAGTTTAAACTAACAAAAAAAAAAAAAAAACTGCACTCCCTGGAAGCACTCCTCACCCTGGAGAATGCAGACAGATGTGCAGTCATGGAAACATAGTTCAGAACCATGGAATGTGCTCCTGCTATAAAAGGCTAAATGCCTTTCATATATGTTTATCCCCTTCAACTCAGGATAAAACAAAGGGAGAAGGTGTCTCAGTGTTCTTAAAGGACAAGAACACTGCTAGTCTGATCCAACAATATTACTCACTTGAGCTTATCCATATCCTACTAACCATAGGTGTGGCCCCCTGTCATATCCTTGCTAGCTACCAATCCCCTAACATGAGTCTAGAAAACCATGCCTCCTACCTAAACCTACTGGAATCTGTTAACATTTAGCCTAAAATCATACTTATGGGTGACTTGAAATACTTCTACATAAACTGGGAGACTTATTCAACTCATAATTCACTTCTCCAGAGGCTTTTGGACTTTGTCACTGCAAACATCTTGGCGCAACTAGTTAGCTCCCCAACTAGATGTACGAATATCCTAGATCTAGTACTCATGAACGTGGAGGGATGCTGCTCCCTCCCATACAATATCTCCTCCTTGGTAAGATCTGACCACAAAATGATCTCCTTTAGTATTAAAACTAACTTAGAACCCCCATCAAACTCTAAACCTGTTAAGAACTTTGCCATTAACTGGGAAAACTACTTGAGTACCAACAACTTTTCCCAACGGTTCTTGGAATTCATAAATTCCAATGGCTTATCCATTGTCCCACCAGGGGCTCCAATATCCTAGACCTGGTCATTACCAACATGGGAGATATATGCTCCACATCAGTGGTCACCCCCTCATTGGTCAGGTCTGACCATAAGCAAATCACCCTTGAAATCCACATCCCAACCCCACCCCCAAGTAAGGAAACCTTTGTAAAAAACTTCTCCAAAGCCAACTTCATGCTACTCAAGTCAGAAGTGACAAACTTCATGACACCCATGCAGACGGGATCTGAAAGTTCGACTGCTGAGTCCTACACTAAGGCACTGTACGAGCACATCCACTCGTGCATGAATCATGCCATCCCAAATAGAACCAAGATGCTCTCCTCCGAAAAAGGAAGCCAATCTGGTGGTCCCCTGCTATAAACAAACTATACAACAGAAGGAAGAAATTGTTGCAGAAAAGAGGAAATTCCCAGGATGCAAAAAACTCCCTCACCAGCCTCAGTAAGAAGCTGAGATCCGTCATAAAAACCTCAAAAGCTAACTATAAAAATAAAATTTCCAAAGATTCCAAAGACAACCACAAGGCATTCTATATTTATAGAACCCCACTCCTCATTTCTTGATGTACTGTAAAATATTAGGGTTCAAACAAACACCCCAATAATGTGTGACTTCAACTACCCCACCATTAACTGGGAAAACAACTCGTGTACCAACTTCTTAGCTCAATGCTTTCTGGAATTCATAAACTTCAATGCCCTAGATCAACTTATCCACACCCCCACCAGGGGCAACAATATCCTAGACCTAGTCATTACCAACATGAGTGATCGGTGTTCCACACCTGAAGTCAACTCCTCGTTGGCCCAATCTGACCATAAGCTAATCACCCTTGATATCCACATCCCGCCCCCACCCCCCATTAAGGAAACCACAGTAAAACATTTTTCCAAAGCCAACTTAATGCTTCTTAAGACAGGAGTGGTGAACTTCATGACACCCATGCAGATGGACAATACAGTTACAACTGCTGAATCCTACACAAATGCACTCTATAAGCACTTACATGAATGCATGGATCGTGCTATCCCAAACAGAACCAGGATGCTATCCTGCAAAAAATGGAGGCCAATCTGGTGGTCCCCTGCCATAAACAAACTGTACAACAGAAGGAAGAAACTGTTGCAGAAGAGAGTAAAATCCCATGAGTGGAGGAGCTCCCTGGTCAGCCTCAGTAAGAATCTGAGATCCCTTATAAGATCCTCCAAAGCTAGCTACAAAAACAAAATCACCACTAATTCCAAGGGCAACCACAAAGCATTCTATAGCTATGTCAAGAATCTCGATGGCAACACCCACGTCTGCTCTGAGTTACAGCACAAAGGGATGAAAATTACAGAACCAACTGATATTGCCAAAATCCTGGCAGATAGGTTCAGTGCTAACTTTACCCCCGTCTCACCCCCTAAAGGGCCCATATCTATACAGGAAGAATGCAGAGTCCCTGTAATCACAACTACGCAGGTAAAAGCTGCACTCTCTAAAGCCAAAAACACAGCATCCATGGGACCGGACAACATCCCAGGCTGCGTTTTACATGAACTTCAGAACGAACTGGCTCCCCACTTAAGCACCATGTTCAATAATAGCCTCGCATCAGGCTTTGTACCCACTGAATGGTGCACAACAACAGTTATCCCACTCCACAAATGGTGAGTCACCACTGATCCCAGGAACTATCGACCTATTAGCCTGACAAGACTGGTCTGCAAGGCCATGGAATGTATCATCATGTTACTCATAAACAAAGACATTGGTAACCTCCAAACTCTGGATTCCACCCAGTTTAGGTTTGGGAAAGGCAGATCATGCCTCCTGAACCTGATCGACTTCTTTGAGGCAGTCACCAAAGCCGTAGATGAGGGTAAGGTGGTTCACACAGCCTAGCTTGACCTTGCCAAGCCTTTCAACACCATCCCTCATTCTGGAATTATAGCTAAATTCACTAAACTAGGTATAAATCCCTACATCACAAGATGGGTTGCCAACTGGCTCACTGACAGAACCCACACTGTAAAAGTTGCAGACTCCAAATCTGACCTCAAAGCAGTGACAAGTGGAGTACCACAGGGTTCCATCCTGGGACCTCTCCTGTTTGGTATCTACTTCTCTGAAGTACAGGCTAACACAGAAGGCCTCTGGCTAATGAAGTTCGCAGATGACTGCAAACTAGGAGCCAAGTCCCCAAATGATGTGGGCATCCTACAGAAGGGCCTCACTGAGACAGATGCCTGGTGTCAGAGCCATGGCCTCAAGCTCAATGCCAAAAAGTGCAGTGTCATCCCCTTTGGTAAAAACTCTGTACCCATGAACTACCACATAGGCAGCAATCTACTTAACACCGAATGCATGATAAGGGACCTTGGGACCCAGGTGGACTGTAGTCTTTCCTTTGATAGTCACATCGCCACAGTAGTCAGGAAGTCCTTCTATGTGGCACACCTCATCATAAAAGGATTCTCATCCAGGAAAAAAGAGGTCATTGTTCCCCTCTACTCAACACTCATTAGACCCATTATAGAGCACAACACCCCTTTTGCAATGTACCTCGCAGGATATCTGCAGCAGCTAGAAAGGCCACAGAAGTACCTCACAAAGAGGATTACTGGCCTCAAACAAATGCACTACACTGACCGCCTCAAAAAACTCCAGCTTTACTCCGTAGCATATCGCCTACTCTGAGGTGATCTCTGCCTAACATATAAAGCTATGTCAAACCCAGAGCTTTTGGACATGCTACACCTACAGAAATCCCAATCCCTCCGAGCTACACACTCTAGGGACCTAAACCTTGTCACCACATTAAACAGGACATGGTGGAGGGATAGTTTCCTCTCCCAGAGACTTCCCATACTCTGGAACAGTCTATCCATCTATGTCAAGCAAAGTTCTTCATTATCACTCTTCATGAAAAATCTTGATGAGTAGATGGAAAATAGGAAATACATCCCGGGGATCATTTCTGTGTCTCTGCTCAACAGTGGCACAAGAAAATAACTTTCTTGGGTGGCGTAAGCCAGGGAAACTTGTTGGCTAGGCTTATGTAGGCCCTTGGGCTGATAGCCTAGTACCTACCTATGAACCTATGAACCTATGTCAAGAATCTACATGGCAATTCTCAGATCTGCTCTGAGCTACTACAGAATGGCATTAAATATACTGATCCCAAGGATATTGCCAATATCCTGGCAGATTGATTTAGTGCCAAATTCACCCCCCTCTCACCCCCTAAAGGGCCCATTTCAGTACCAAAAGATTGCCAAACTCTGGTAATCATGGCCACACAAGTAGAAACCGCACTCTCCAATGCTAAGAATACAGCATCCATGGGACCAGATGACATCCCAGGCTGTGTACTACATGAACCACAAAATGAACTGGCACCTCACCTAAGTGTCATGTTTTATTATAGCCTCACCTCAGGCTTCGTGCCCACTGAGTGGCGCACAGCTACAGTTATCCCACTCCACAAGGGGGGATCCACCTTGGATCCTGGGAACTACTGTCCCATCAGTTTGATCAGCCTGATCTGCAAGGGCATGAAACGCATTATCATGGAACTTATAAACAAAGACATTGGCAACCTTCAAACACTGGACCCCACACAGTTTGGGTTCGTGAAGGGCCAATGTTGTCTCCTGAACCTGATTGACTTTTTTGAATCAGTCTTCAGAGCTGTGGACAATGATAAGGAGGTCCATACAGCCTATCTGGACCTCGCCAAGGCCTTCGACACCATTCCCCACTCTGGAATCATAGATAAACATACTAAGCTGGGCATAAATCCCTATGTCACTCGATGTGTTGCCAACTGGCTTACTGACAGAACCCAGACTGTAAAAGTAGCCGACTCCAAATCCAGCTCCAGACAAATGACAAGTGGAGTACCTCAGGGTTCAGACCTGGGATCACTCTTGTCTGGGATCTACTTCTCTGAAGTACAGGCCAACACTAAGGGACTCTGGATAACAAAGTTTGCAGATGACTGCAAACTAGGAGCCATTATTGAATCCCCAAATTATGTGGATATTCTACAAAAGGGCCTTACAGAAAAAGATGCTTAATGCCAAGAAATGCGTAGTTATACGTTTTGGAAAAAAAACATGTACGCATGAATTACCACATTTGTGGCAGTACACTAAACATCGAAAGTGTGATATGAGACTTAGGGACACAGGTGGACAGTGGTCTCACCTTCATAACCACATCGCCACAACAGTCAGGAAATCCTTCTATGTAATGCACCTCATCACTAAGGGATTTTCATCCAGAAAAAAGGAGGACATTGTCCCACTGTACTCATCCCTCATCAGACCCATTATAGAGTATAACGCCCCATTTGGTATGTACATCACAAGACATTTGCAACAGCTGGAAAGGCTGCAGAAATACCTCACTAAAAAAAATCACAAGCCTAAAGCAAATGCCATATACTGACCATCTAAAAAAACTCTAGCTATACTCTGTGGCATATCGTCTACTCAGAGGTGATCTCTGCTTAACATACAAGGCCATATCAAACCCTGAGCTGTTGGAGTGCTCCACTTAAAGAAATCCCAATCCCTCAGAGCCACACGCTCCTGATATCTAAACCTTGTCATCACAATGAACAAAACATGCTGGAGGGATAGGTTCCTGACCCAGAGACTCCCCATATTCTAGAATAGACTGCCCATACTTGTCAAGCAGAGCGCCTCCTTGGCTCTCTTCAAAAGGAACCTTGACGATTTGATGGGAGATAGGAAATTCACCCCAGGGATCATGTCAGTCGTCCTGCTAGACAGGGGTCCAGGGAAGTTAATATTGTAGGAAGAAATATCCAGGGAATTCTTATGACTAGGCTTGTGTAGGCCCTAGTGCTGATAGCCTAGTACCAACCTATGAACCTATGAACCTATAAGGCCAATTACCTCAAACTAAGTGACAGCTTATTAAACATTTAAGCCCCTCTGAATGCTGATGACACTGAAACCTACTCTGAGCTATACATCCACATTCATAGCACCACAGAATTGTCAGAACCTGTCCGAGTCAAACCTATGGTTACTGGCAAAATAAAACCACCCTTGGGGACCTCTAGTATAAACAGGCTACTTAACAAAAGGAAAACAAATCTTCTCCAAGGCCAAGAAGGAACAGACAAAACAGTGCAAAAAGATGCTCACCAGTTTAAAAAAACAAATTAGAGAGCTGATCAAATCTCTCAAAGCAAACTATGAGACAAAGATAGCCCTCCAGTTGAAAGATAACCCTAAGCATTTTTTTAATTATGTTCATAACCTGAGGGGAAATAGTCAGCAATGTACTGAGTTAATTATGAATGGCAACACTTACACCCAGACTGAAACTACAGCAAATCAGTTGGTCTACAAGTTCCATTCAAAAGTCTCTACAATCATCTCCTACCACATCCAAAGAAAGACCTGCAACCATCCCCTCCTGGCCATTAAGAGGGAACATGTCCTTACTGCACTTGCTAAAATAAAAAAATGCAGCCTCCATGGGTCCCGGCAACAATCCAGGATCCTTCTTAAATAGCTTGATATCAGGGCCATTAGAATCCCTTTTTAACCACAGCATCCAGACAGGCTTTGTCCCAGAAGAATGCAGGATTGCAACAGTCAACCCTCTGTCTGGGAGGGGGGGGGGGGGTTTCAACTAACCCAAGGGAACTACAAACCAATAAGCTTGACCAGTCTTATCTGCAAAACCATGGAAAGAATTATAATGGACCTGATCGATAATGACATAGGAACTCTACAAACACTGTAACAGATCCACGAACCACAAAGGTAGTCAATAAGAAAAAAAAGAACCACTAGATGCAAGGAACTCCACTTCTTTAAGTCAATTTCACAAATAGAGTTTATTCAGCGACTGCAGAAATAAGTAGTCAGCACCAATGAAGATAATCCAAAAAACAAAAGCATAAGAACAACGAGCTGGAACAACAGCTGATATTATAACAATATCACAGAAACATGATGCTAGAATAGCACAAATGCCAATATAACCTTGTAGCGCCTCGGCCAAACAGCCTTTACAGAGTAAGGAGTTAGATTAAACCAAACATTTATATACAATACCAGTTAATTATTCAATTAAGTAATTTACTAAAATTCTAATTATTGAAATCAACATTTCACATTCTTACCTCTATAACAAATGTTGAAACATTGCATAAATATTACATAAAACTCTTCCAATTACATTCCCTGTTTAAACCCATGGGTTGTAAAGTATTATATTTTAAAATTAAAATTGATTCTTTCTTTCTTAAAAGGTATTTTACCCTATTCTCACTAATATATTTAGAGTTCATTTGTTCTAAAACCATAACTTTAAATTTTAAAGGAGCCCCTCCATGTTTAACATTACTATGTTCTCTCAAAGGACTAACTATTCTATGATTTTTTATCTCTTATATGTTCTTTAAATCTTTCAGCTAAACTTCTTTTGGTTTCTCTCACATAAAATGTATTACATTCACATCTGATAGCATAAATCACGCCTTCACTTTTACATGTAAAGCTTCCTTTCATTTCAAATTTTTTTCCATTTATTTCTTCAAAAGTTTTGGTTATATATTGGCAAATGGAACATTTGCCGCATGGCTTAGTGCCTGTGTCCAAACATACATTCCCTATTACCTTACTTGGTCTTTTATAAACACTATGTACCAAAAAATCTTTAAGATTCCTGCCTATTTTGTAGGAAAATTTAAGTTGCAAATCCTTAAGTGAAGGTGTATCCCTTTTTATTATATTCCAGAAACTAACAAGCATTTTTTGTAGTTCATTTGAAAAAATAGTGTGTTTGGACACGAAAGCTATAATTTGTTGTAAATCCCATTCCTTTTCACCATTAATCCTTAATTCATGTCTACATCTACTATTATATTTGCTTATTCTCTGCCCAAAAACTTTATTATAACTTTCTAGAACGAATTGTTCAGAATAGCCTTTTTTAATGAACATATGACTAACTGCAATATCCTTTCTTTTGGCCTCTTCCAAATCACGGAAAAGTCTTTTAATACTTAAAATTTCTCCGTATGGCAGTGATTGTACCGTATGTGCAGGGTGACGACTATTAGCATAAAATATATAACTTGGCTTACCACATTTTCTAAATATTCGAGTTATTATATTCCCCTCACTCGTTCCTTCCAACTTCAGATCTAAGTAATTCACTCTATTTCCTTCTTGTAAACCATCATATCTAATCAAAAATCTACTATTATTCAAATAATCAATAAAAGCTGTAACTTCATTTCTGCCACCTTTACAGATGAATATCAAATCATCTATATAGCTAAAATAATTCACAACATACTTATTGTAAAATGAACTTCTATAAATGTGGCTATATTCAACCAACCCCATAAAGAGGTTCACATACATGGGTACGAATGCCGCCCCCATCGCTGTACCCTGTAACTGTTGATACAGCCTACCATCGAATTCAAAAATGTTATTGACCAAGCAGAAATGTATTAACGCCTTTATGTACTCGGTTTTAGGAGTATCTCCCATAAAATAACTAAGTGCCTCCATACCAAAATGATGTTGTATACTGGTATACAGACTTGTTACATCTATAACCAAGAAGTACATATCTGATTGCCAGCATATTTGTGACAGCTTCTTCAACAGGTCCATTGAATCTTTAATATATGCTGGTAGTTTAACCACAAATTTAGCCAAACAGTCATGCAGAAAACGGCCTATTTGATGGGTAAAGTAACCAGAAGCTGACACGATAGGTCGTCCTGGTGGATGAACAAAACTTTTATGTATCTTAGGGACACAATAAAATCTAGCAATAACACTATCTTTACTGCTAAATTTTTCATAAACATCTGTTTTAATTGTAGCCCCTTATGTATTAACCATTCATATTCATGAATGGCCTGCAAATATCTTGTTTCTTGCACTTGACAATATACTTCGGTGTTGTTAAGATGTTGCATACACATTTTATAGTAGTCTTGATTTCTCATAACTACTAACTTACCCACTTTATTGGAGGGCTTAAATACCAAATTATGCTGTTCACTTAATTGTTTTAAACTTTCCCATTCCTGCTTGGTCATATTATACATTATAGCTTTCTGGCTGAATTAATTTAACTCTTTTTCTAAAGTCACATTTATAGCTGTATTAAAGTGTAAAATGTTCTCGTTCTTAGTAGGTGGCATAAAATTGCTATTAACCCTAATACAAGAAGTGTCTAATTTACTGTAAGCATTAGTATCCATGTCAGAATTATAGGAATAAAAACTTTCATTAGATTCTGAGTCACTTACTTCATTCAATGCAATATTTTCAGTATTTGTAACTTCAAAGAAATATTCTTTAATATGCATTTTACGAACAAGTTTAAAAATTTCACTTTTAAGTTCATATAGTCTAGGTATGACCATGGCGATAAATTTTAAACCCCTATTCAACACGACATTTGACTATCATTAAAAACATATCCTGAAAGATTAACAACATAAGGATCTGAGTTTTCAGACAATACCTGACTAATATGTCCATTTTCCCCACTTATTATACGGTCCATGATTCTGTTCCCTATTACCCCCATGTCTGAACCATGTTCTCTTTTTGGTCCCTGTGTTGTTGACTTGCCCACAAACAGTTCTCTGAAACGATTCCCCTTGATGAGCCACAGGTAAACCAGGGAAGTGTTCTTCTTCATCTCGTTCTTCCGATGAAGAAGCCACACTTTTGCTGATGTATAAAAACTGGAATGCTGTTCTAATACTTCCTGTTCTTTTTGAAATTTAACTCTATGACATTTAGGTTTTTGCTTGGAAGAAAGCAAAAAAGCATTCTTATTGTCATAGTCTCTCAGATGTCTCTGCAGCTTAGTTTTGTTTACGATTAAGTTCTTTTTCATAAGAGACTAGTCTGTTATTAATATCATTCAAAAAGGTTTCAAGTGCAGTATTAGAGGTGTGTTTCACCACCTCAGCACATAATTTTTTAGTCTCTGCTTTCAACACACCGCTTAAGCATGTCCCTTTCTATAAGGATAGCAACCCACTCACTGCTGCACCTGTGAGCTGCCGCTATCCATCATTCATGGAACACATGTTCTTGTTCATCACTTAATAAAAAAGGAGTAGATGGACTTTTAACAGTACGCAAACCTCTTGGGGTAAGATCCAGTTCTTGGTAACGCTGCAAACTATGACTATTGTAAAAAACAGATGTTTCTTTATATACCAGTTTCTCTATTTGTGCACACAGTTCTTGTACCGCTGGTTGTTTAGGCACTTCTGTGACACTCCTGATCGATAATGGCATAGGAACTCTCCAAACACTGTAACAGACCCAATTTGGCTTTGTCAAAGGGAGGTCTTGCCTGCTCAAGCTGGTAGACTTCTTTGAGAAAGTCACCAGGGCCTTAGATGATGGTAAAACACCACTTATCTAGACCTTGCCAAAGCTTTCAGTACAATCTTCCACTTGGGGTTCATAGATAAACTTACTAAGTTAGGCATAACCCCCTACATCATCATATAGATGCCAAGTTGTTAACCCCTCCATCATAACAAAAATCACTCATAACTACCTAAAGGTATCGCTGTTCAATGCTAGGAGTTTAAACTAAAAAAAAAAAAAAAAAACTGCACTCCCTGAAAGCACACCTCTGGCTCACCACTTTTGCCAACAACTGTAAGCTGGTAGCAATCAGTGAATCCCCAAATGATGTTGACATCCTACAAACAGGCCTAAAAATGTCAAATAACTGTTGCCAAAACCATGGGCAGAGGTTAAATGCTAAAAAATGCATAATCATACCCTTCTGTAAATCAGATATCCCTGCAAATTATAATATTGATAGCACACCCCTAAAAGTAGACCCAGTGGTGAGGGACCTAGGAATACAAACAGATAGATACTGACCTAAATGGTGACCACCAGGTAGTTACAGTAGTGAGGAAATCCTTTTGTGTGACTAAACTTATAACTAAAGGCATGGCATCAAGATCAAAGGAAGTCAGTGCCATTATATTCAGTCCTTATCAGGCCCATAACTGAGTACAATGCTCTCTTCTGCATGTACCTAACTTGACACTTATATGAACTGGAGCAGCACCAGAGGCTTCTCACTAAAGAAAAAATAGAAAGCATGAGATGCATGTCTTATACAAACCAACTAAAAACCCTGTCCCTTTACTCCGTCTCATATCGTTTATTGAGAGGTGACTTATGCCTGACCTACAAGGCATTATCCAGTCCATCTCTAATGAAAAAATTACATATTTGCAAGACATAAATGTATGAGAGTTATGCGTTCCATGGACTTGAACTTTATTTGTAATTCTAACAGAACTTGCTGGAGAAACAGATTCATATCCCAAAGGCTAGCTCATCTATGGACTAAACTTCCCATCATTGTAAAACAAAGTCCCTCCCTCACTCTCTTCAAAAAGAATTTGGATAAATGAAAGGGGAACTATAAATTCACTGCCAGGGTAGTGCCCATGTCCCTTATGGACAGAGGCAGTCTGCAAAATGGCTCAGTGCTTCAACACCCAAAGACCCACTAGCCTGATACTACCCCATCTCATATCCGGCTAATTAATATATAATAATGTCATATCCTGGGTATTATTAGTTAGGCTTACAAAGGCTCTTGTGCCATTAGCCTAGCAATCACCTGTGAACCTATCAACCTAAGAGATATTTAAAGGTTGGAAAACATACATATGGATCATTTCATAGCTCTCAACCTCTTAGCACAATAAATCTGGGCAACGACAAAAATGATGGGAGGACAAATGACCAAAAATAAGGGCACATTTTAAATATTGTTCTTATAAATTAGAAAGTTGCTAGAATAAAAGTTTTTGTGTTAGCATGCATTTTCTGAAGGATATGATGTGAAACTCAAATGGCTGTCAGTATTTAGTTCATAGGTTCATAAGTTCATAGGTTGATACTAGGCTATCTGCCCTAGGGCATTTATAAGCCTAGCCAGAGTGTGTTTGGCTTTTGCCACCCTTTTAGATTAGTTGACTGTGCCTCTGTATAGTAGGTCACAGAAGATAGCCCTTTTAAAGTTAGTTTACTGTGCATCTGTCTAGTAGGGACACAGAAGAGATCCCAGGGGTAAACCTACGATCTCCCATCCACTCGTCAAGATTTCTCTTGAAGAGGGTCATTGAGAGGCTCTGCCTAACATGGATTGGGATTTTGTTCCAGAGTGAGGGGAGCCTCTGGGATATGAATCTGTCCCTCCAGCATGTCCTACTTATTTCTGTGCTGAGGTTTAAGTCCCTGGAGCGTGTAGCTCTAAGGGATTTGGATTTCCTGAGGTGGAGCATGTCCATTAATTCTGGGTTGGACATGGCTTTATACATCAGGCACAGATTGCCTCTGAGTAGGCGGTAAGCAACCGAGTAGAGCTGGAGTTTCTTTAGCCTAACTGCGTAGGGCATCTGTTTGAGTCCCTTGATCCTCTTGGTGAGGTACTTTTGGGGTCTTTCCAGTTACTGCAGGTGTCAGGTAAGGTACATCCCAAATGGGGCATTGTATTCAATTATGGGCCTGATGAATGATGAGTAGAGGGGCACAATGACCTCTCTTGATCTAGATGTGAACCCTTTAGTGATAAGGTGGGCTATATAGAAGGTCTTTCTAACCACTTTGCCAATGTGATTGTCAAAGGAGAGATTGCTATCTACTTGGGTCCCCAAATCCCTAATTACTTCTTCCATACTTAATGGATTACCACCTATGTGGTAATTTGTGGGCACTTTGTTTTTCCCACAGGGGATGACTATGCACTTTTTAGCATTTAGCTTTAGGCCATGGCTCTGGCACCAGTTATCCATCTCTATGAGACCCTTTTGGAGGATGCCTGTGTCAGTCGGTGAGTCGATTATGGCACCCAGTTTGCAGTCATCTGTGAACTTGGTCAGCCATAGTCCTTCCATGTTAGCCTGTACCTCAGAGAGATATATACCAAACAAGAGAGGTCCCAGGACTGAGCCTTGTGGGACGCCACTTGTAACTGGTTTAGAGTCTGACATGGCAGCTGCAATTCTAACCACGTGGGTTCTATCCCTGATCCAGTTTGCAACCCATCTTGGTGACTGTTTCAAAGAAGTCGACCAGGTTCAAGAGGCAAGATCTGCCCGTAACAAAGCCGAATTGGGTAGGATCCAGTATTTGGAGATTCCCAATGTCTTTGTTTATGAGTTCCATGATGATACGCTCCATAGCTTTGCAGACCAGGCTAATCAGGCTTATAGGGCGATAGTTTCCGGGGTCCATTGTGGCACCACCTTTGTGGAGTGGGACCACTGTTGCTGTACGCCATTCCTTAGGTACATATCCTGTTTTAAGGCTGAGATTGAACAGTGACTTTATGTGAGGGTTCAGTTCTTCTTGGAGCTCGTGTAAGACGCAGCCCGGGACACCGTTCAGTCCCATTGATGCTGTGTCTTTTGCTTTGGAGAGGGCAGCTCTCACCTGTGCATCTGTGATGTCAGGGAGGCTACACTCTGTTGGGATAGACATTTGCTCTTTTGGGGGGAGAGGGGGGGAGAAGTTTGCACTGAACCTGTCTGCCAGGATGTTGGCAATGTCTGTGGGTTCAGTGTATTTTTTGTCATTTTGCACTAACTCAGAGCATATCTGGGAGTTGCCACCCAGGTTCCTGCCATAACTAAAGAAGGCCTTGTGATTATCTTTAGCGTCTTGTGAAATTTTTCTTTTGAAGCTGGCCTTAGATGATTGTATGAGGGATCATAGTTTCTTGCAAGTACTGATCAGAGATGCCTTCATTTTTTGGGATTTTGCTCTATCATGTAGTAGCTTCCTCCTTCTGTTGTATAGCTTATTTATGGCTGGGGTCCACCAGACAGGTCTCCTGCCTTTGGAGGAGTGAGTCTTGGTTTTATTTGGGATAGCACGATCCATGCATTCCTGTAGATGTCCATAGAATGCGTTTGTAAAGGATTCTGTGGTTTGGGCTGTATTTTCCAATGGCCTGGGGGCTTTGAAGGATTCCACCTCAGTTTTGAGAAGTGTGAAGTTTGCTTTTGAGAAGTTCTTCACCGTGGTTTTCTTGGCTGGGGGTGGGGATGGGATATGGATGTCCAGTGAGATTAATTTATGGTCAGATCTTACCAATGAGGGGTATACCTCTGGTATGGAACATAGAGTCCCCATGTTGGTGATGATCAGGTCCGATATGTTTTCCCCTCTTTTAGGAGTGGTGACCAGTTGTTCCATAGCATTTGAGTTTATAAATTCTAGGAACCGTTGGGCGAGGGTGTTGGGGCTTGAGTAGTGCACCCAGTCTATGTTTGGGTAGTTGAAGTCACCCAATATAATGGTGTTTGGAGAGACCTTCATATTCTCCAGTGTTCTCAGGAAAGCTGAGTGGGGTTCCTGAGTTTGGGAAGGTGGTCTGTAGCAGGCTACAAACTGAAAGGCAGTTTTGCCCACTGTTAGTTGCACATGGATGGTCTCCGATGCTTTGTGCAGTGCCACTAACCTGGAGGTGTGGGTATCTTTGATGAATATGGATACTCCCCCTCCTTTTGTGGTTTGGTCTGAGTTTTGGGGCCGAAAAGCATGGTAGGAGGTATAAACTGGTAGTTCTGGGGTGCTCTTGGGAATCCTGAACCAGGTTTCTGTTACTGCACAGATATCGATATTCTCCATACTGAGGAGAGCCTCGAGTGCGTGCATCTTGAAGTTTAGACTTCTGGCATTGAGTAGCATTACCCTTAGTTTCTTTTTCCTTGTGTTGTCTATGGAGGTGGGTTTGTCTTTTGAGCCTTGCCTGAAAAAAGCACTATGGGGGTGGCAAGAGCCTTAGCCAGTATTCGAAAGCCCAGGGATGACAGGTGCAAGTCGTCCCTAGTGAAGCAACGTGGCTTGTCAAGCATGTCATCCCAGGCTCTCAGACACTGGATCCCCTTTGAATGACACCAATACTTTAGCCAATTGTTAAAACTGATAATTTTGTCTTTATACTGTGGCATCATTCTTGGTGAGGGTAAGATGCTACTCAAGGTCAGGGTCATACCAGCCTGGGCTACATGATCAGAGAGCTCCTCTATGTCTCTTTTCATGTAGTCCAGGGAGGTACATCTCAGGTCATTCACACCAGCATGGACAATGATGGAGTCATATTTGTACTTGCTTTGGAGTGACCTGAGTGCTTGTGTTATGTGGCGGATCCTGGCACCCAACAGGCAGCTTACAGTGACCTTCTCCATGTTCAACCTGGTGAGTGGGACGTCCGTGTGTCTGACAATAGAGTCACCTATTACAAGTGTATTAGGTGTGTTGTTTAGCCTTAAGGGCTGTGACTGTGTGGCACACTAACTTTGTGAACTATGTGATACGTGGGTATTGTTGTGAGGTAGCGGTTGCTTGGATGTCTGCTTTGGAGGTCTCTGCTGCTTGGGCAGATTTTTATTTAGAGCCTCCCAATATGTTTTCGTGTGTTTATGTGTTTGGTTTGCTGTTGCGATAGGTCTATGTGAGACTGGATTTGTGGTGTGTGTGGTTACCTTCTCCTCCTGACTGCGTCAGTACTGAGTTGAGAGAGCTCAGCCTCCAGTTTGGCTATATAGTTGCATCTCTCACATATATTTGAGCTTGTTGGGAGGAGGAGAGGGTGGTCTGTGTACATAAGGCAGTTGTAACATTGCCTCAAGATTCCCAGATTCACCAGCTGGACTGGAGAGTAAACCCGAAAGTGACTTTTGGACATGCCAGAATAGTATAAGGAACTACTTTTTGACTGATAAAAAAGGACCAATAGGGAGCAAAGTACTTAAAGGGAGTATAAGAGGGTGTAGTGCTTTAGTTTATTAGTGCTTACTTATAAGATTACTTATACGAGCAAGTGCAGGGCTTTAGAATGAAAATAGAGTGCTTACTTTGAGATTTAGAACAGTTCTAAGGGAAAAAGTGAAGAGCAGACTTTGTGGAGCCAGGAATAGTTTAAACCCGTTTAAGCGGCACTGCCCAATGCTGCGCTATGCGCAAAATTGTGAAAAAACGCACAAATGCGGGTTTTAAAGCAGGGAAACTGAAAGACATAGGAATTGACCCAAAACGGCCAATAAGCTACTAGTTTCAGGGCTGAGACCACTCCTCCAGGGACAGATAGGCTGCTCAAAGCTCCCCACTCTCACTGGTGAACAGAGAAGTTTCCTCCTATCCAAGTAAGGATATGGGCAACACAGGAAACTATACCACAGTCCGGAATTCAGCAAACCTGAAATCTGGACTAATCTAGTTCAGCAAAGGCGGGAAAAGAGACTATGGTTTTTTTTTTTTTTCTTTTTTTTGTTTTTCTCAGGAAACAGCAGAAAAACACACAGAACACACTGTAAAGGCTATAAACAAGTGTGTAGCCTACAACAGTTATACAATACAAAAACAACTTAAATTGATATAAAACAAGTGCAAAAACTGTAAAAAGCAGAAGGCAAATGCAATTAAAACTTTTTAAAGCACACACAGATCAGTTAGAAATTAGCGTTTTAGGCGGGAAAAGGCAGTCGGAGCAAAAAAACAGAGAAAAAAATACTTAAATCTGGAAAAGTCTCTCTTGCTTCTCTCTGTTGCCTGGATCACTCTGCAGGACACCACGAGGAGCTGTGCGGATTTGTATACTGGCGCAAAACCGGGCAAATGTGGGTTTTAAAGCAGGGAAACTGAAAGAGATAGGAAGTGACCCAAAAAGGCCAATAAGCTACTAGTTTCAGGGCTGAGACAACTCCTCCAGGGACAGATAGGCTGCTCAAAGCTCCCCACTCTCACTGGTGAACAGAGAAGTTTCCTCCTATGCAAGTAAGGATATGGACAAGACAGGAAACTATACCACAGTCCGGAATTCAGCAAACCTGAAATCTGGACTAATCTAGTTCAGCAAGGGCGGGAAAAGAAAATAAATATTTTTTTTTGTTTTTTTTTTGTTTTTTTCGGGAAACAGTAGAAAAACAAACAGAAAACACTGTAAATGCTATAAACAGGCTAGCGTACTTTAGTGTGTAGCCTACAACAGTTATACAATACAAAATTGACTTAAATTGATATAAAGCAAGTGCAAAATCTTTAAAAAGCAGAAGGCAAATGCAATTTAAACTTTTTAAAGCACACACAGATCAGTTAGAAATTAGCTTTTTAGGCAGGAAAAGGCAGTTGGAGCAAAAAAAACAGAGAAAAAAAAATACCTAAATCTGGAAAAGTCTCTCTTGGGTCTTGCCTGTATCACTCTGCAGGACACCACAAGGAGCTGTGCGGATTTGTATACTGGCGCAAAACCACACAAATGCGGGTTTTAAAGCAGGGAAACTGAAAGAGATAGGAAGTGACCCAAAAAGGCCAATAAGCTACTAGTTTCAGGGCTGAGACCACTCCTCCAGGGACAGATAGGCTGCTCAAAGCTCTCCACTCTCACTGGTGAACAGAGAAGCTTCCTCCTATCCAAGTAAGGATATGGGCAACACAGGAAACTATACCACAGTCTGGAATTCAGCAAAACCTGAAATCTGGACTAATCTAGTTCAGTAAAGGCCGGAAAAGATAATTTTTTTTTTTTTTTCAGGAAACAGCAGAAAAACACACATAAAACACTGTAAATGCTATAAACAGGCTAGCACACTTTAGTATGTAGCCTACAACAGTTATACAATACAAAAATGACTTAAATTGATATAAAACAAGTGCAAAAACTGTAAAAAGCAGAAAGCAAATGCAATTTAAATGTTTTAAAGCACAGATCAGTTACAAATTCACTTTTTAGGCTTTTTAGACTTCAATCTTCAGTGATTTGCCATAAAACCACAACTTTTATGAGGTACAGACCAAAAAAATAAATAAAAAAATCTGGACATTCTGCAAAAGTCTGGACAGTTGAGAGATATGGCTCACTGTGTCATATAGGATACTCTCTTAAAAAAAATTCCATGGAAAAGTACTTCATTAGTGGTGGTTAAGGGGAAGGATCACAAGACCTTATTTAGTGTGCATAATATCAAGGACGTTCTATTGCCTGTAGAGTAGTGGCGACCCAGTCTTTCATGACTCTGCCATTAAGATCAGGGGATAGGTATTAGGTTATGCTAGAGAGGTTTATATAATAGAGAAAGATTTGTTTGTTAATTTGCCTTTTGAAGTGTTCAGTACAATGAGTATGTGCTCTGTATTGGATGGATTGAGTCCCAGCGTATCTGCTTTGCTAAAGCTATGCAATAGATAATTTTGATTGGGAACTGATTTCAGGAAATGAGCACAGTAGCAGCTATGGTTTATTTCTTAACTTCCACGTGACTTACAGGAATAGAGCGATACATTTTCTAGTACTGCTAAGGTAGGCGCTGTAGAGTGTTGATTCTCCTTAATCTAGAGGGAACTGCTTTCGCAGTCTGTAGTGTGGTTTAGCAGGGTTAAGAACATTGACCACAGTTCAGAGGATAACAAGATTACTAAGACGTCTCCATATCTTTGGAGTATATCCATACCTGAAATAAGGATTTTATTAACATATTAATTACCTTGAATAGTTAATTCTTGTATACTTATTAAACATTTTATCTCTTTGGATAGACATTGGAGGAATGTGCAAGGCTTTATTCATTTGTTTTCCACTGAGGGAAATAAATAATGCAAGATATAAGGAGTTTCAGTGCTGAAGAATCATTAGTTTTAAGGAGAACTGAACTGCCATCAAGTTGTGAGATATAATGTAGTTTTACAGTTACCATAGGACATTGTTGAACCAGACAAAGATAACTATAATTTTATCACAGACTCTCAGTGTTGATTTTACTAGATGTTAGACAGGTTCCCACTATATATTCCAGGACTGTATACTTATATATGGCTCTTGGAAAAGTGAGAGTTTAACTGTGATTACAAAGAAATAAGTACTGACTCCAAAACTTCTGTATCTTAAAATATTCCTTCATCTCCAAAGTAACTGAGGTGTGGCTGACTACAGCCTTCTACATCAGGGGAGTTGGTGGGCTCCCCCCCCCCCTCCAAAAATTACTTTTAAGTATAACAGCAGGTTTTGAACTTTGCTGTTATGTTCTAAGGGCTGAATTAAAATTTTCAGAGTTTCTGAACTCACACTGAAGAGTATCAAAATTCTTATAGGGTGCTTTTATTGACTTGTGATTTACATGACATATTCATGTTTTGGTCATAAAATCAACTGTATTCTTCTATTCCACAATGGGCAGCTGTGGTGGTGCAGTGATTAGCAGTGCCACCTTACAGCAAGAGGTTCTCGGGTTCGATCCTCAGCTGGGGTGCCTTCTGTGCGGAGTCTGCATGTCCTCCCTGTGGTTGTGTGGGTTTCCTCTGGGTGCTCCAGTTTCCTCCCACATCCCAAAGACATGCTATAGGTGGATTGGACATTCTAAATTGGCCCTAGGTGTCAGTGTGTGCATGGGTGCCTTCTGTGGAAAGTTGAGTGCCAGGCTGGCAACTCGACACTGTAAAACTCCACTGCCAATCATGAGCAGATAAGTGATCCACTGTGGTGGGCCCCAACTGGGAAAAGAAGAAGAAGATTCTCCTATTCAACAATAGTTAGATCCTTCCAGTTTTGGAGATGCATTTAATATGACTGTAGGGTATTACTTTATATGTGCTAGACAGGGTAAAAACACAAGTAGGTTGACAGGATAACCTCATAAAAAAGGTTAGTATGGTTGGAGACCTTGAATTTGGGCCCTGTTATGAGTTTGTACTAGGGACTTACAATTATCAACAAGGCTCTCATAAAGTGGTTAACAAGTCATTTGCATAAGGAATGGAAGCTTAAATAAGTGCTCTTTAAGGATAGTATCATGTCATTTGCATAAAGAGTTATGTTGATATCTAGCATAAAATTTGAAGTAAGAAAATCCAAAAAATGTTCATCAAATTAATTCTTCACTAGTCGTCTACAGCTGTTGTTAAAACCATAGAGATTAACACTGATTCCATATTGAAGACAGCTAGAACCCTGATTATGACCTTGATGACACCGGTGCTCAGTTACCCATCTATGCACCGGTAGAGCCAGCTGAGAAGGGAGCAAAGCACTGAAGATTGCATAGTCACCGTTCTATGGCAGATTTTTCTTTTTGGGAGAGGGGGGCTTTTTTCTTCCTACTGCATTATCCAAAGTTCCCTACCCAGTTCCACACATCCATTGCTGGGTTTACCAGTCACTTCCTAATCCTCAAGACTTCCTCTTTTAGGGATGGAGCCAGCACAAATGTTAAGGGTGTCTGAGAGACTGACTGTCAACATCAGCTTGGGGAGTTGTATTTTATGCACTTCTCCATTATTCTCACCACCCTTTTGGTGAGAATTAAATGTGGATGTGAAGCATTTCCCACTGGCTATGCAGTAGCTCAGCCTTTTCCCCACACTATCCTTCTTTGGACCACTGCTCCCAGTAGTGACATCCCCATCCTCCACCAGGGATCATCACAGGAGAGGCCTACAGAGCTGCCAACCTACTAGGGATGGTAATGCCCATACCTCCCCAGTGCTCCATCTATTGCCTGCATCACTAATGTAAGCCAGGTTGGCTTGGGCATAGACAGTGCTTTATCACTCTATGCCATCAGTGTGGATCCCCCTTCCTTGACAGATAGAAAAGGTATGTGTTTTCCGTATGTGGCTTATCACTTAATCTCTAGTGGATGCTAGAACTGATATCTGTTGATAGACATCTGTTTATGATTGGGGAAAGGCTGCTGAGGAGCTATATGATGTGCGAGGGGGTGACATCATCACTCTGTGCTTATTGTACAGCCACTCCTAAGGCACTTCTGGAGACATGCCTGAGGGCAGTCAGGGATTTAAGCAAAAATCACTGTACACAATTTGCCTGAAGCTGCATCAAGAAGCCCTGATCAATTCATTCTGGAAACTGCTACCCACTAACCATGTAGAGGGATGGCTGGTACTTCACTTGATCAAGAAAGGGCACCAAAGTTGTTGGAAGTAGTTTCTTGCCACAGAAAAGAAACAAGAGAAAATATCTTTCTTAACTTGGACTTAACTGAGGAAGCAATGTCATCATTGCGAAAGCATTTACATTAAACTTTTGGCCTGCAACAGTCTGGTGGTAATTACTTAGAGTCTGCTTGTCTCTACAAGAAATGTTATTCATTTTTGCTGTTAATCTTTCTTAACTTGGTATGTATATATTTTTTTCTGAAATTTTTTTCCCTCCCTGAATGTAGACTTTTGAACCCCCTCCCACTTGTCCTTAGGTCATTTGCTCCTTTGTCATATGGGATTCCCCAGCATGGAGATGAAAGTTATTACTGGATGGGCTAAATGATATTCAACCCTGGAGAATATCTGTGCATTTGGAAGTATGCTGCCTATAATTCTGCCCTTCGGTGAATGGTATGCGCATTTTTAACATCATCATGAGACTTTTCCATGCCCTCCCCGTGTGTGTGTGTGTGTGTGTGTGTGTGTGTGTGTGTGTGTGTGTGTGTGTGTGTATGTTTGTGTGTGTATGTATGTGTGTGTGTGTGTGTGTGTGTGTGTGTGTGTGTGTGTTTATGTGTGTGTGTGTGTGTGTGTGTGTGTGTGTGTGTGTGTGTGTGTGTGTGTGTGTGTAACATACCCTCTGTGAGTGTATATTTCTGTGTGTTTGTATGCATGTGTTTTCAAACATTCAAATGCATATTATTGGGGGCTGCTATCAGAAGCTTGACAGAATCAGGCACACATCGTCTAGCCTTATGACTTGTTTGCCTGCAAGCCTTTGTCCATTGTGGCAGAATGGCAGACCAGAAGCATCCCCTCCATTCTGGATGGGAGATTCACTACCTACCATCCTCCCCTACTTATCTCTTACAGCACCTGAGTTGCTACTCCTTCTCAGATTATCTCTGTCATGATTGGGGTTTTATCCCTCTGACCAACACAGCTATGTCATTAAGTATTTTTGCTTCTTTTTCCATTGAGAACAGAGACTTAATTTGCACATGGTGCACGAGGAGGTCTTGTCCCACTACAGAAATGTTTTAGCAGGCAATAACACATTTTTTGGTCTCCTCAGATTTCATTTGTACCGGCTGCAGTTCCCAGTAACTAATGTCCACACTGGGTCTACCAGCTATTCTGCAACCACCCTGGACTTGCTATGTTTTTGATGGGGCCAGTTGTGGATCCTGACGGTGTCCTGTGGGCTCATTTCATCTGTGCTTCTGTCTGGGGAGATTTGTTTTTATAACCTACCAACTCCCTTTCCTCACCCTCCATGTTCATTGATTATGTCTGAGGGCAATTTCCCCTCTTTGGACCACACCTCCCCTTAGGAGCATATCAATGAGCACCCACCCATCTTAGATGGGTGAGCAGATCCCTTCCCTGCTGCTCCATCAGTCACCAGTGCAACAATATATTTTGATATATAAACTAACTTTATGGTCACTGTTTCTCAGAATAGGGGAATACTTTTAGGTGCTCCAACTTTGAAATGAAAAAAGAAATATACAACTACAGGCTTGGCATATATTCTCCATAATCACTGTAAACCTCTTATCATTCTCTTTGCAGTTATATTTCTGAGAATCACAAAAGGAACTCAATTAAATTTACATTCATTATTATTATTATTGTTTATGTTTTTTTCCAAATGCTTATTGACTTTTCCTGTTTTATGTGTCACAAAATAAGGGAAATATGCACTGGACATACAGTAATAATGTTATAAATGACTTAAATCTGTGTTGTGGCATATATATGGCTGGGGATCTTTACTTAAAGGCCAAATGTCTATAAGATTGTGAGATGGCCTTATGCTGGTATAGTCTTGCTCCAGGAAACAGAGTTAAAAAGATACAGAAAATCAAAATGACAGGTTATAAGGTAGGCACTTTTAACATCAATGAAGAGAGGAAAAGAAGACAGCTTATCATGGTGCACAGGACACTGGTTTAGCATCTAAAGTGTTTATGAAAAGACAAGGAAGGCAGATGGGTGACTGCCTCTGTTGGAAGTAGAACTGACAACATTATTTTTTATTTAAGTCCAAACACAAAAATTGGGAGGGCACTAAAGCAGGCATCCAAACACAAAAATGTATTTATTGGCATTTCTTAACTGTTCCAGCATGAGTGGGAAAACCTAATCCATTTCCAGAAGAGGACCAAGGAGAAAAACTCCACAGAAATAACAATTTTGTTATATATAGACTCCTTGCAAATTCAATAAATTTGTGTTACGTAAGGACACATTTACATTCACTGCATAGTAGATCAATAATTGTTAACTAGAATGCACATAGCATCAGATGTACATTAATTTTAAGTATACTAGTTTAACACAGATGCAGTCTAAAAAAGTGAGAGTTGGAAAACAGTGAGAGGCCTAGGAGGGAAAGAAAGAGATAGGAGAACTACTGAGAAAATAGGAGGGATAGTGGTGTCAAGTTATTATTTGGCATGTTATAAAAGTATAAAGTCAAGTAGGTTGCTTTTATACTAGGATGAAGGGGTATGAAATTAGCCTGGTGTGCAGCATGCACATAACAAGTTGTTTTTATTTTAGGTCTTCAGTTTTATTTTAAAGATATTCAATTTTTTGTTTTCTTTTAGCTGGAGTGGAAGGGAAATCCAAAGTTTTGAGACAAAAAGTTAAGCGAGTTGGCAACTTTTGCATATCTAATACTGACATAATGGAATCCATAAATGGCTGGTTTCAGCAAGTTCATTGTTTTTGGAGGCTGTTTTTATCACAGTTGTCCATCCTGTTCTGGAATGGTTACTAGGGTGCTTGGAATGGCATAGTAGAACATTGAGGCACCTTGTAATTTTGATAAAAATCTAAGAACTGAGTGATATCTGAAAGGATAACAATAGCCCATTGGTAGTAGTATGGATTTGTTTTACATCAATCCACTGAATCAGGTGGGACTGTTTCCTGTTATGACACCTAAAATTAACCAGTCTTGTACTATTTCCTAGTTGACTGAGAATGACAGATCAACACGTACTAATGGGATCACCAGCATGAATATTGGATCCCACAGTGATTGACTATACTACATTCATTTTACACAAAAGGTAATGTGTAGGTTAACACTTTCCAGAAAACATACAAATTCTGCTTTCACTCCAACAGTATGCATTTGGAGAGCCTTATGCATTTTCTAAGGGGGTCAAATCAGTTATTTATATATGTATTAAATTTTCCATTTGATTGATATATATGTTAACAGGTTTGGGGAACTGGTTAAAAAACAGCTTGAGCTGTGACCCAGGCCAAAGGCAAAGTGCAAATGTCAAATAGTTTTTTTTTTTAAATAAATAATATCCATAGATTACTTAGACATTTCCATGACAGATAGAACTGTAACATTTAAATAGCATTTAAATAACAAAGGAAAGGACACAGCCACATATATAGGTTACTTATATAGAAAGAGAAAAAACAAACATGTTCTGTTCCTACCTGGATAAAAAATTCAGGAACTAAAGTGGACAATGCAAGCATATATATATAAAACAGAGGTAGCTGCTGCCTGCATGGGTGGTAGTTGCACTTTATTACAGTTAATTACATCTTGCTGAGTTGAGAGGCAAATAATTAAAACTAAAAAAATCTAACAGCACATCACCACTAATATGCACGTGCAAAGATTTCTTGACTTTGTAAATTCAAATGCCCTGGAGTGGATAGACTGAACTCCCACAGTGGGAGCAAAAATCCTAGATCGAGTCCTCACAAATATGGGAAAGTGCTGCACCTCCCCTAGTGTGATGTCTTCATTGGTAAAATCATATCACAACGTGGTCTCCCTTGAAATAAAGGTAAAACTAGTCCTCCCACCTAACCCCAAAAACTTTAATAATATCTCCAAGGTAAATTACTCCCTATTAAGGAACAGCACAGCTAGTTTCCAAGCTCCCCCAAATCCAGAAAAAAAAACAGAAACCTATGTAGAGGCATAGCCCTGTATGACCATATAAACAACTGTATAGAACAGCAGTACCAGCCTGAAATAAACCCAGGTCAACCTGCAAAAACAAGCCACCCCAGTGGACCCCTGGTATTAATAAGTTGTATGTCAAAAAAAAAAAGAAAATCCTGTGGAGAAGTAAAATGAATGTGCACAACAGACCAACAGGTCCCTCAGTAGTCTAAACAAGGGAATCAGTCAATCAAGTCTGTTAAAGCAGACTTTCAGGTAAAAATAGCCTGCAAAGCATAGGATAACCACAAGGTACAGAATTAGTTGTAGATGGCATCACCTATACTCAGCCAAAAGACAGCAAATCTGCTGGCTGACAAATTCAGCTCAGTTTTTACTTATCCATCACTCCTAGTCTTACCCCAAGAAATTTCCTCCACCACTCCACTACCAATTATCACCAAAGAACAAGTTGAGACTATGCTCTCTAAAACAAAAAACAATGAGGCCTGACAATACACCAGGTTGCCTCTTACACAACTTAAAAGAAAAAGAACAGTGTGAACTTTCTTATTAGACATTCCCTGTAAATCTTTGTAGCAGACTCTGTTGAACAACTGACGCGGATGAAGTTCAACCTTTTCATTATGAGCAGGAGCTCCATGTTAAAAATGATAATTCTTCGTGTTTCTGAACAATATAGTTCATATCTGTGATAAATTAACTATTCCAGTTACAGAACAGACTAACTGGAATTCCTCTTGGAAGACACAAAACTGGGAACAAGCAGTCCAAAACTGTGTTCCCCAGGTGACACAGCTGCCTGTACATTATTGTCTCTAAAACTATGCCATGTCTTTTAACATCAGTTCAATGTAAAGGGAGGTCAGAGATGTCCAACTCCTTGACTATGGTTTTCAGTTAACAGCAGGGTAATAGGACATCCCTAAAGTAATATCACTCACTGGGGGTCAATGGATTCATCAGGAAAGAACAGGATTGTCAAGGATATTGGGATATGGAAGTAATTAGTATAGTGCCAGTTCCAGTTGGATTACAACTGAGAGAGGATCTACTCTAACACCTTTGAGCTATGCAATGTCACTCTTCTAGTAGTTTATATACATCTTTGCCTTCCAGAGCATTTTTATTTTATTTTATTTTATTTTACATTTGTTTACCGGGTTAGTCTGATTGGATACATATCCCTTTTCAGCAGAGACCCGGGGAGAAAAGCTCCACATTTGAAAAGAACAACAATACATAGACTATCATCAGCAACATTCAAAATACAGAGAGACTCATTTCAAATACATTCTATTAAATTCCACAATTACAATGATGAGTAAATCCCCAGATATAGAGATAGGTTAAGAAGTAAAGAGGTTTGCGCTTTTAATCACAAGGGAGAAGGCTATATCTTCATTCACAAGTCAAATCTATGGTTTGATTTTCTAAAAAATCAAGTTAAAAATCATAAGTTGAACAATAAATTAAACATCTTGTGAACAGCAAATGCTAACAAAAAGATCCAAACAGCAATGTTATAACTAAAATGTTTCTTTACAGCAACAATAATCAGTATCTTCACAATCTTTACTTCTGAACTACATTGTATTATATTGCACACAAACCCACAGCTATAAATTGTTATCTGAAGTTTCACAAACAGCTTTTCTTTATTTGGGAAAGTAATTCCGAGACATAGTGTGAGATCACTTTTGTCTGGTCAGAGTTGATCATTCACATGACAGAAAAAAAAAAGCTTTCAATTTCCTCAATAAGTTTATATAATTAGTAATAGCAATGACACATTGGGGGGCTGGTACAATGCTTAAGGTATCTACCTCATAGACACAAGGTGTAAGGTTTAATTCTTATACTTGAAAGGAAAATTGGGTAGGACAGCTAGTACAATACTTACCTATGATCACTGAATATCTGTTAAAATGGCAACGTTACAGAGCAAATATCAATTGCACTTTTCTTCTCATCTAAGGTTTTGCCTGATGTCATGCAATAGTTTGTAAGCCACTCTCTTTGGAGATATTAATAAACATGTGGAAATATTGCATATCTTCATAATTACTAAAAAGCAATTAGCAATATCTACAATAAAGTTGTTTATACACGGGCAGTGACAATGTATATTTTTGTCTCTCACAGTGACATGTCAGACTCTCAATGACATGCAGCTCTCAGTTATTAAAATGTAAATGCAAATAGGAAATTATGAAACAGCAAATGATCATCAGTGATGAGAATCTCCACTGCGGGGCTTCTTAGCATGATGCCAGGGCACTTCTATGGGTTAGGCTTGTAAAGGCTATGGGGCCATTGGCCTAGTACACACCTATGAACCTATGAACAACCTACGTGCCATTTTCTTATTTACATCTTATCACATCTATTACTAACTGGCAAGTCCTTCAGTTATGGAAACCAGTCCCCCAAAATATCATGATGCATAAAGAATTCCTGGCATTAAATGGAGGTGCAAACAAAAGAGCAGTATAGGTATAGGTTCATAGGTTCATAGGTGTGTACTAGGCCAATGGCCCGGGAGCCTTTACAAGCCTAGCCCATAGGAGTGCCCTGGCATCATGCCAAAAAGAAAGAATGAAAGTATGAAAGAAATAACAATGGATGCATTGCAGTAAATGGAATGCTGAAGTAGAAGCACCATACATGAGGACCATAATGACAGGAGAAGGTGTAGACTTCTTAAACTGAATAGAAGCACCACACATGAGGATCATAATGACAGGAGAAGGTGTGACAGGAGGAGGTGTAGAGTTCTTAAACTGAATAGAAGCACCATACATGAGGACCATAATGACAGGAGAAGGTGTAGACTTCTTAAACTGAATAGAAGCACCACACATGAGGACCATACTGACAGGAGAAGGTGTAGATTTCTTAAACTGAATAGAAGCACCATACATGAGGACCATAATGACAGGAGAAGGTGTAGACTTCTTAAACTGAATAGAAGCACCACACATGAGGATCATAATGACAGGAGGAGGTGTAGAGTTCTTAAACTGAATAGAAGCACCATACAAGAGGATCATAATGACAGGAGGAGGTGTAGAGTTCTTAAACTGAATAGAAGCACCATACATAAGGACCATAATGACAGGAGGAGGTGTAGAGTTCTTAAACTGAATAGAAGCACCACACATGAGGACCATACTGACAGGAGAAGGTGTAGACTTCTTAAACTGAATAGAAGCACCACACATGAGGACCATACTGACAGGAGAAGGTGTAGAGTTCTTAAACTGAATAGAAGCACCATACATGAGGACCATAATGACAGGAGGAGGTGTAGAGTTCTTAAACTGAATAGAAGCACCATGCATGAGGACCATAATGACAGAAGGAGGTGTAGACTTCTTAAACTGAATAGAAGCACCATACATGAGGACCATAATGACAAAAGAAGGTGTAGACTTCTTAAACTGAATAGAAGCACCATACATGAGGACCATAATGACAGGAGAAGTTGAAGACTTCTTAAACTGAATAGAAGCACCACACATAAGGACCATAATGACAGGAGAAGGTGTAGACTTCTTAAACTGAATAGAGTAAAGTAGAAGCACCACACACGAGGACCATAAAGACATGAAAAGGTGTAGACTTCTTAAACTGAATAGAATCACCATACATGAGGACCATACTGACAGGAGAAGGCATAGACTTCTTAAACTGAATAGAGTTTGCTTATAAGTGACACGGCTCTAGCATAAATAGTTCCTACTAAGAATAATGAGGGGAACTGTTAGCCATATGGAAATGCTCACAAAAGGGAGTATGCTTAATATCTGAAAAGTGACTGGTAGAAGAAGAAGCTTTGGTGTTGACCTAAAGTACTTTCTTAATACTCGCATGAATACCATTAAAACAGGGACAAGGAAGTTTCACTATTACTTAGCTTTACTAACTGGTTAAGCAGTTGTGAGATTATAAATCATATGAAGTGTGTTTCTCAGTATTAGCCATTCAGTAGCACTAAACAAATAGATAGCACTTTATGCATACTAGTCTGGCTATCTTAATGGGCGGCCACAGTGGTGCAGCAGTTTGCATTGCCGCCTCACAGCAAGAGGTTCTCCAATTTGATTCTAGGCCGGGGTGCCTTCTGTGCGAAGTCTGCATGTCCTCCCTGTGGTCACGTGGGTTTCCTCCAGGTGATCCGGTTTCCTCCCACATCCCAAAGACATGCAGTAGGTGGATTGGACACTCTAAATTGGCCCTAGGTGTGAGTGTGTGCATGTGTGTGCCTTCTGTGGAAGGTGGGGCACTGGGCTGGCAACTCGGCACCGTAAAAACTACACTGCCAGTCATGAGCAGACAGATGATCCGCTGTGGCGACCCCTAACCAGGAAAAGCCAAAAGAAGAAGAAGAAGAAGAAGAAGTCTGGCTATCTTAATATCTGACCTTGAAGCACAGTGCTCAAAATGTAGGTATGGCACTGCTGCATACACTCACATGTGCTAGGAATGTTCAAGTGTTGTAGTTGTGGCTGAGTGTTTAAAGTGATAGACTAAGTGGGATTTCCCTGTGGAGGTTTGAATCCTGCTGATTGCATACATTTGCTTTTGGGATAATGGTTAAGGTATTCACCTCACAGATACAAGGTATAGCGTTTGTTTCTGAGCCTTAGTTATTGAATAGGCTTGTAATACTCTACAGACTGAGAGCTTAGTATTTACCTATGAACAACATTTCGTACCCTTAGCTCCACTGTCTCACAGTCAACAATCCCTCATCTCATTACATTTCTCATTTTGGTCCGGTTCTCAAGCCAATAAACATCACTGAAAAATGAATGGATTTTATTATGCTCCCTTCTCATGTAGATGAAATTGAAATATTGTAAGCAATGAAAGAATAAGGTACCAGTAGTAGCCTTCTTTGTGACTTGTCCACTTCACTATGTAAAGTGCAGTATACCTACACCAAACAAAATATATGTACACCATTAAATGAATGGTTCACTGGTCTGGTTGAGGAAGGTAAGCTGAAGTGCTCACTGCATGAAAACTTTTGCTTCGGACCTCCATAAAGCCAAGCTCTTGTTAATTTTGTGGATAACTGGATTAACTAGAAGCACCGAAGGATTGATAAATGAAAACTTTTAAGCAAGATACACACAATCAGATAAGCACTTTTGTCTCTGCTGATTCAGAGACTTCTCTGAATCAGCAGAGATGAAAGCGCTTATCTGATTGTGTGGATCTTGCTTAATAAAAGTTTTCATTGTACTACAGCGGCTTGTGGAAAAAGAACGCATGTTTTACATCATTGTAATCCCCAGCTCTGCTTGTGCTCACCTTTCTTGCTATCTATCTTTTTGTGTTCAGATTCTTACTTGTGCCCCACATAGTTTTAATGTCTTTTAAGAAATTGCAAACATTTCACAGCTAATACAATCAGTAACAGACTTTGTTAAAAGTACTTTTTAAAGTAGGAACAGAATTCCTTCTCACACCTCACAACCCCTCTGTAATTATTACTATTTCATTCCGTCTCAGTTACTTAGTGAAAATGCATTTTTTTTACAAAACTCTCTTATTTGCTCTTCTTTTTTCTAACACACACACACACACACACACACACACACACACACACACACACACACACACACACACACACACACACACACACACACACACACACACACACACACACACACACACGCGCGCGCGCGCGCACAAAACAACTTCTGTCATACCAGGTAAATACCCCTTCTGTAAATTCCTGGATCCATCTTTGGTACAAGCAGTGATTCTAGTACAGGATGGTGAATCCATTCATCCATTTACAGGACATCTACTTAAAATTCCTTTGAGGTAGAAGCACTAGCTCATTATACTGCTAGGCACTTGTAACATTAGTCAAACACTGACTCAATATTCTACCCTTAGGAAAAAAAAAACAGAAATGCTCAGGTCATTAACTAGCTTTTGGCTGTCTAGAGATCAAAGATTGTTCATAGGTTCCTAGATTAGTACTAAGCTAACTGCCCTTGCGAGCCATTTTAAGCCTAGCCGATTATCCCTTGTGAGACTTGAACCCTGCACCTTGTATTTGTAAGGCAAACACTTAAATCATTAGGCCACCCTCCCACAGGATCAAAGGTTCATAGATTAATACTAGACTAACTGCCCTTGTGGGCCATTTTAAGCCTAGCCAGTTACCCCATGTAAGAATCAAACCCTGCACCTTGTTTCTGTAAGATAAACACCTTAACCATTATACTAACCACACCAAAGCAGCAATGCTTTATATGAAACACAGCAGTATTATTCTGCAGTGTGTGTGTGTGTGTGTGTGTGTGTGTGTGTGTGTGTGTGTGTGTGTGTGTGTGTGTGTGTGTGTGTGTGTGTGTGTGTGTGTGTGTGTGTGTGTGTGTGTGTGTGTGTGTGTGTGTGTGTGTGTGTGTGTGTGTGTGTGTGTGTGTGTGTGTGTGTGTGTGTGTGTGTGTGTGTGTGTGTGTGTTCTTGAACCTATGTCCACAGACAAGAGGACATACACCTTTCCTCTGCACCCACAGGCTGGTATTGCATCCAATAGTATATGTTGTTGTATGATGGCTTTCATTAAATGTCTTCAGTTCCTGGACCCCATTCATTATGCATCTGAAAAGCAAGAAACTGTAGTCTTGTTTTGAAGCCATCTGCTTTGCATTATTTCTCTAGGTATTTCCTTGTTTTTGTCTACTGAATCCATTTTGTGTGTGTTGGATATTAAGATAACACAGTGCAAGTCATTTTCCAAATTATATTACATACAATAAATCACATAGATATTTTTATTAATGACATGCTTTGGGGATGGAATAGCCTCCAGCTTTGTTAGACCACTATAAATCAAAGTGACTAGTCTTCCGGATACAGTACTGAGATTAATAAAGCCACTTTACAATGCAGAAGCAATCTGGTTGTTGTTTTTCGTAAATGAAATGTTAAAATGTAAACACAATAAAACTAATGCAGTTATTACTGAAAAATCAATGTTTAATTTTACATAAAATGTGATAGTGTTCCTTTCAGGGTGTACCAATAAACAGAATAATACTGCCGTGTTTCATATAAAGCATTGCTGCTAATAACATTATGTTCAAAGGAGCTATGGCAACACTGTAACAATTTATTGTGCAGAATTGAAAATACGCATCTTCAACATGTAATGTGAATTTTTAATTATTGGTATGCACAAAGAAGCAGTAGGATGGACATTCATCTGATTTTCTTTTCCCTGCCTATCAAATAAGTTTGCATTGCCTGAAGTTTCATGTATAGTTATTTCAGCCCATGCAAATGTGGAAAGTGGCTGCATTCAGAAAGGGCTACAACAAGTGCTACGCCCAAACATTGACTCTGGCAGAGACCCTTTTTGATTGGGAGACTGGTCAGTAGAGTCACTGCAGTGGGCTATCTTGACTGCCATGGTCAATGCTAATGAGGCATTCAGGGAGAGCTGCCTATGCTAAATAGCAATGTCTTCTCTCCCATAAATGCTTTTGCATATCAAGCAATACAGGGGAGCATTTAGCTGCATAAATTAGCACGGTTGGTTAATGGCAATGGCCAAAAAGTTACAGTCCCTCATTGTAGTCAATGGAGACACTATTTAAAAAGCAAGATCAGGTAAGTGTCTGGAGAAAGTGGCAGTGTGTGTTTCAGTGCCTGTATGTGTGTGGTAGCAGGTGCGTATGTGTGTGTGTGTGTGTGTGTGTGTGTGTGTGTGTGTGTCTGTACAGTTATGTCTGGGGTCAGGTGGGAGTGTGTGTGTGTGTGTGTGTGTGTGTGTGTGTGTGTGTGTGTGTGTGTGTGTGTGTGTGTGCGTGTGTGTGCATGCTTGTGTGTGTGTATGCACGCATGCGTGAGCACCTCCTGTATGTGTGTGTGTGTGTGTGTGTGTGTGTGTGTGTGTGTGTGTGTGTGTGTGTGTGTGTGTGTGTGTCTGTGTGTGTCTGTGTGTGTGAGATAGAATATGTGTATGTATATATGGGTATGTCATGGTGACTGTCATATCTCTCAATTCTCCTGGACTAACAAGCAAAGAAACTAGTAATGGGGAGCACTAGACACCTGGGGCACTTTAGCAATATTTATGGAAGTCTGTACTTTGGGGGACACTAGACATTAGGGACACTTTATAAATATTACATTTTTTTTCAGTGATATAAAATGGTTGAACCCTGTACCTTTGCCATAAGACGCAGCTCATTAACACATAAGAGCTTTAGTCCTCTGCACTAACTAGAACAGAATACCGCAGTTATTGACACCATTTAATTATAGATATTACCTTAAGTCACATACAAAGTTATTTATATAAAAAAATATGAACTTTGGACCCTTGGCAGAGGGCCAGCTCCTTAAGAATTCCGAGCTTTAGTGGACTGAAAATAGGAACAAGCCTTACACTGTAATTTTCTTCTGAACAATAAAAAGCATGAAACTCTAATGTCTGGCATTAGTCACTGTAATGGTCCATCAGTTATGAGGGACAGGGTAGGAATAATAGGTAAACTCTTGGAGGTACTCTAAAAGTGGGGACATTTGAAAGGGGAGGGAATGGGTCCATCAGTGTGGGAGGTTGCAATACATTAAACTGCTGTGCCCAAGAATAACAACAAATAAAGCCTGAAGAAACACTAGATGACACCAGGAAGAATATTTCTCTGAGTCGCTTAAAAAATTAATATAGCAACAGATCTAGCATCATGATACAGTATTTGAACAATAAGAAGGAAACTCTAATTTCTGCCATTATTGACTAATCATCTGTGATTTACGAGGGGAAGGCAGAAAATTTATAGGCTGCATCAGGGCCATTCTATAATTTCAAGAGCATTTTGTTTTGTTGTAATTTGTATGATGGTGTATATGTGTGCACATGCATGTGCATGAGAGAGTGAATGAGGGGAGTTTCTCTGACTACGTGATTCAAGGGCTGCCAGTGGTGGTTACAAGAAAGTGCTGATTAGCACTGGTAGTAACATCACACAATCCAATGAGTTGAGAATTAGCCAATGATGTCTTTTTTCCTCATTGCAGCTAACATGCCTATTAATCTTATTTCCCTCAATTGCAGACAAGGTGGGGGGTATTTACAGTCCTGGGTTTGACACCAGCATAGTGGTTATCTGTGAAAAGCACTGCTATGCCTGTATGCAACTTACACTAAGTGCAAGTTATTTGCATTGACTAAGGAGATGCAGAAGTGTTTTGATTGCCATGCTCACCTATGACAAAAACATAACGTACCTGAAGTTAACACTTACATATATATATGAAGAACTACACAAAGTGGGAGGGTGGCCTAATGGTTAAGGTGTTTGCCTTACAAACACAAGGTGCAGGGTTTGAGTCTCACAAGGGATAATTGGCTAAGCTTAAAATGGCTCACAAGGGCAGTTAGCTTAGTACTAATCTATGAACCTATGAAATCCATAGGCTTTGTATGACTTCTGTGTACTTGCATATTGGTGACTAACATGGCTGTATACAGTCATGCTTGAAAGACTTAAGGCAAGCAGCACACTCTGCTGCTTTTATTTTTAACATTTTTAAAAAAGATTAAGGGGTTTAGTATGTTTTTATTTGGGGATATCCTTATGTGCCCACTTTGTTGTTTTCATTAAAGAGTAGAAAGTTGGAGAAAGGAAAAACTGAAAAAGGAGAGACAAAACAAAGAGGGAAACACACAGTAGGAACACATCAGGAGGGTTTTGCTGTAGAGGATGGGAGATGAGAGGTACTATGTTTTTGGTGATGAATAGACCACACTATTTTTTTTTTCAATTTGATTTTATTTAAGAGGGTAGTGTGGGTGGTAAGTAGGTAAGAGGGTGCAGGAAAAAGGATCAAGAAAGGAAGGGATAGGAAGAGGATTGGTGACCAGCAACAGTTCCCAGTCCTCAAGATCTCAAATGTTTCCACTACCAGATGGTGTTGCAGTGGAGGACCCCAATACTAAGGGTCAGGGGCCTGTGGTGGCTCACTGGTTGGTGCTGACTGGGGTACTAAGATTTCCACCTGCTGAAGAGAAGCATTGATTGGCTGAATCCGTCTACAACCTGTGCCATCACATCCTCAACCAAGTCACAAAGCCCATGTGAGGCTCGCCAGGCTGCCATGTGCCAATGTGCCTGCAGAACCGACGCCACCATTCCAGTCCTGTGAGGATGTCCCTGGATGACCAGAGGGTGAATGTTCCCTAACTGGGGGGGGGGTGTGGCTAGGCTGGGGATCTGTAAATAATTAACAGAAATGATAGAGAAAGTTGACTTCCAAGATGGCTACACACTGAGTTGTTACCTCTTAATTTCAGATCTTCCAGTGTGAAAACAGTAACTCAAAAAAGAGAGACAGTCAATATGTCTGTTTGGGTAAATATCAGTTACTGGCTTATAAGTGCACTGTCTGGATGCCAGCAAAGATGAAAATGAGAAAATCTGGAAGAAATCAATCAAAGAAAGTAAGGAGAAAACACTGGCTGGCAAGAATCTTGCAGCTGTTCAGCAAAAAGCAGTTCATGCTCAGCTTTGATGCAAGACTTGATTTCCATTAATCTAGAGGAAAAAATAAGTCAAATGTGCTCCGATCTGATTAAAATAAATAAAACACTGAAAGAGAATATCAACTTGAATAACAAAAGGCTGGAAAAATGGAAGAAGCTTTAAACAGATATTCAGATTACCTGATAAAACTGCAAAAATCAGTGGTCAAAATGAAGAAAAGGCTGGCTGAGTATGAGACTGATCAAGAAGAGCTCTTTCAAAAATGGTAGAATTAGCGGACAGAGCACACAGGGAAAACCTGATATTTTCTGCTGTACCAGAGAAACTGGAAGGAACAAACTGTATTAATTTTATGAAAGCATGAATAAGCAACTGGCCATGAGAATGCATAAGAATGCTCATGCTGGATATGAGCTGGCCAAGAATGCAGCAAGACATCGAATAGTAAGGATGCAATCCTGCCAGCAGAAAGAGTGGATTCTGACAAAACTGTGGCAGAAGGTCAAAGTGCTAAATTCCAGAGACAGTACACTGTTTGTGGAAAATGATTAGTCACTGTACACCAGCCAGAAGAGGAGTAAATTTATTCCACCAGTCAGAGAATGTCGAGTAGCAGTTCTGAGATTCAAGCTGCTGTATTCAGCTATCTTCAGAATATTTTTTTCTATTGGATCATAGTAATTTTTAATGCAGAACATGCTAAGGAGGGCATACAAAAGTATGGCCAACAAAAAGTGAGCTATCAAACAGAAGTGGACTCTGCTTCTTATTCTTCAGATAGTAAAGCTCATAGTGAGACTATACTAGTGAAACCTCTTCCAATATTGCAAATGAAAATGCTTTGAGAGATAGAAAAGCACAGAAGTTGACTAGAAGAACCAGGATACACTGGAAATGAATAGAGACTTGAGCTGGTAAATAGAGATCAACAGGAAGAAAAACAGCAACTTACAAATGAATGAATAACTGTGGGATTACAAAGTATCAATATTTGTGAAATACAGAGGAATACGAAAACCTAGAAATGCTGCGCATTTTTGACTTTGTTAACTAGGGGACTCCAAAGCAAATGCTCTACTTTATGTCATTAATGTTTGGAAGAGTGTCTGCACCCGATGCCAAAGCAAGTGATCCCTGTCAGGGATGGCAGGTGCTCACACAACTCCTGCCAGATGTCAATCTTTTTTCAGTCAGACCCTGATAACCACACCTGGATCTTAACCAGGTATGAATCGTTCAGAACGTAGAGCATTGTTTTGGTCACTTTATCTGACCAGTGCTGAGCATGACCTCATGCCTTCACACAGGTGCTATCATTCAAAGTGCCTGTACCAAAATGAAAAAAAAGTATAAGCATGGCTGTGGTTCACAGATTTAGAATCACTCCATCTGGGGTGTAACGTCACCTTTACCAATCTCAGTTAACTAGCACGGGCATTAAACCTGGTACTGTTATTACTTGCATGTTTGGTTTTATCAAAAATGCTTTTCCACCTACATGTTTTTTTTTTTTTCATTTATATTGTGGATGAAAGTCATTAATTAAATAATCAGAGTTTTTATCTTACTTTAATACTGCTGTTGTGCATTTCACCTTTTTAGAATATTACACCTGAATGCCTTTTACACATTCCTCATGCACTACAGAAGCAATATTAATGTTTTCTTGGGGTGGTGCTTTTTTGCAGAAATAAATCTTTCTCTGTGTGTGAATAACAACTTTTATTAAATGTTGAATGCCTTCAGGTCATAAGGTGTGCCAGATGATGATAGATGGGCAGGGATGATATTTCATGGCTGTACAAATTCATATGCATATGACTCCATTTTGTTTTCTAAACAAGGTCAGGATGGAGAATAACTGAGGTTATTCTGATACCGCAGACTCTGCTGCTATCTCCAGCACATTCATGTGAACTCATCGCCAGGTTCACAAGTAGATGAGACCTAATTAAGTGCATAAGTTGCTGTACACATTCGTGTATCACTGTGATTCATACATGTAAATGTAAAAGGGCCTAATTTGTGTACAAAATGTGTAAATGACCTCAAACTTATGTGAATAAATTTAACACCACCATATTAACTTGCAATTACTTGAATTAGTTGGTAAATGATTTAGGAAATTGTGGACTTTTTAAAGTAAGAAAAAAATAAAAGAAATATTACAAATTAATATGAAACAGTTCAAAATGATATATAATTACTGAATTTACTTAAAGAAATGTTTGTTTTACTCATATGATGGACATATTACAATGGCTTTAGTGAATACTGTAAGGATGCCATTTGTAAATGGAAAATTATTAAAGCAGCAGTGCAAATAATTAGTGATGTCTTTGAAAATCATTTACTTTGATGTAATTTACTGGTTGTGTGTGCATAGTAGAAATGCAACAATTTAAATCTGAAGTACTGAAGTATCAAGAATGTTTGGTTGGCTCGACATATATGTGTCTTTACTGGGAGATTTCTGAGTGTCACTGCCAAATTAAAAATGACAGTATTAGGAATACAAAAAAATGGTATTGGCTATAGAAAGGATGGATCTGTTAACAAACTGCTTATCCTACAATTGTGAATGAATTCATGACAGTGCAAACATTACTTAAGAACAACTTTACTTGGCTGTACTGAAACTTTGCATGTATATATAATTGCAGGGTTTGGGTCACTTTTTATGAACATGGCAGGCATGCATTCATTGTTGTGTTTGACTGATCATGACATCAAACATTTTTGTGTATGACTGTGGCATATTTTTTTTTAATGAGGAGTAATGACGCAGAATAAAGGATCAAGGCAGAGAAAGATCACCCTAAACCATGAAAAATGCATCATTATAGCAGCCCTTAGTACACATGGCAAATGTTTGTTTGGAAAAGGAGGGGAGCAAACAACATAAGAGGGCAAAAGCTTGAAATCAAGTTGTAATGGACATTAATGCATTTGGTGGAAGCATCCCCATATTAACACGGGTCTATATCATATCAGCAAATGCTTGAAATTGCAATCGCTGTATAATCGACCCAAACACTTTGAAAATCCAAAATGCCGAACACACGGATCAGTGATTTTTCCCCAGGGGAAAAAAAACAATGATCCATAAAAAAAAAAAAAAAAAAAAAACTAAAGTGGGGGGCTTCCCCATCCACACCCCCCCTACTTAAATATACCAACTCTGAGATCACACCACAGTGGCGGAAATTGCAAAGTCCTGAAAATGGCCCCTAGGAAAAAAAATCACTGTTCCGTGCTTTCGGAATTTTGCCATTTTGGGTAAACACGTTCGTTTAAACACCATCCACAACTTTAAGCATTCGCTAACATAATAGAAACCCTATTAACACACTGCAATAAGAGGAAAAGTATATGGTAGGTTGTGCTAGAGCCAAGGTGAGTCAGAAAGAAATTGCTTGTACCAGTACTTGGGGAGACCTTCAGCACTTTTTTCTTTAACACAAGATAAAGAATACCTTCTCTATATTCATGGTGATGACTATGACACACAAGACAATGGGACTGGAACAATTGGAGGTTGTGATGGTACTGGTTATTACCAATGTCTGCAACAGCAACAACCACCTGCTCATGCAAATTGGCTTAAAAACAGTAACATATATATATATATATATATATATATATATATATATATATATATATATACACACACACACACACACACATATACATACACACACATATATACACATACAGAGAGAGAGAGAGAGAGAGTTGAATGCTGACATGGAATGATTACATTAAACACATAACAATTACTATTAACAGGTGACCCTTTCATGTCTGTACAGAATAACATTAAAGGCAGTGTGCATGCTAGGGAATATTCTTGGGCTAGGCTTGTGTTGGCTCCAGGGTCATTAGCCTAGTACTCACCTATGAACCTATGAAGTGTCACCCACACCTCCTTACTCAGTATACAGTAGTATATGCTACTTCTTTATTGGTAACATTTTCAAATAATTTTTACTGGGTCATCACTGGAAACAAACAGTTCCACCATACCAGTAACTTTGGAGGATATCAGCAGTAGAATGGTTGTTGATTATGAAGATGATGATGATGATGATGATGATCTAGTTATATTTATGATGCAGCCTAAGGAAAGTATTAGTCAGTCCCCAAGTTTAATGGCAGGATTGCCCACCCCAAAACATGTTAGCTAGTGACATTTCATCACAAAGACAAGCACATGTTGACATTTCACTCCAGCTTGTTTAAGGAGAAAACTTATGCACCTCTAGACCAGTATCTCCAAATCCATGTGAATAGTTTTGGATGATGGCAGAGATTCATAGCTAGTAGTGTCCTCAGTGACACCTTTACAAAGAGTGTCAGGTGCAGAAAATCACTACAGCTACCCCAGGAATGATGTAAAGCATTGGCCATCCAACAGCAAATGTGCTGTGACATTGTTAGAGCTCAGAGCAATGCCACATAGAATCAGTTGGAATGGTCAAAGCCCTCCAGGGTATATGTGAGGATTTCCAGCACTACATGGAAATGGCACAGAGTAAGGATAATGCCATGATCACACTGACAAGTAATATGATACCACACCAAGCAGCCAGGGCTTCATCCATTTGTACACTAGTTAGGACTTAACAGATTCAAGTATAAGTCAGTCTTGGAAGGGGAAGAGGACAGTGCACTGTCTGGACAAGTGGGGGCATATCACATGAGACTGCAAGTGCTTCTCAAGAAAGTACTGCAATTAGCTGGGAGAACAAGTACAACCAATTTCATACAGGCTATGTCAGTGTTCATCTACACCTGCAGAACTTCTTATTCAATGCCCCAGTCTGGCAGCACTGTCAGATTATTGTCAGTAAGATTGCCTGTATCAAATAGTTCATGAGATTGGACCAACTCACCATCCAGCTGTCAGGACAACCCCTCTTCAAAATCACTTGCACTGTCACCTAGCCTTGACATTGACCTATTGTGATTCAAGGGTGACATTTCTGTTATATACAATTTGACTTACACATATAAATGTCAATGTTTAACAGAAAGGGCATACGTTATTAAATGAAGTTAAAGAAATGGGAGGGGGAACATTTTCAGTTCAATTACAGTTTTTCATTTCTGTAATGTTACTGCTTAAAACCTCATGTAACTGTGAATAGAAAACTGTGTGTCATAGCATAAGACTCACCCAGGTATCTAAAATGACTCTTCAAGATGCAACAGACCCTCTTTATTGACAATACAGGTCAGCGACAGAGCTGAGTTGAAGTTATCTTCTATAGCTCTGCTTGAATGTCTCACTGATGCCATGAGCCATGGCTCCCATGAATATCCAGCATCATCTGAAAGAAAGAAAAAAGAGAGAAAGGGGGATACAAAACAAAGAAAAAATACTTTAGTATTCTTCAATTCATTTGACCATGAAAAACTTAAGTGAGAAAGAAAAAAAAATTCCACTTACCAACAAGATGACTACTGGGCATCCTACCACACAGGAAGAGGTGGTAGAGTGAGTCCATGTGCCAGATAGGGGCATCATTTACACTGCCAGGTGTTGGGCAGAGACACTCCTGATGCACCCCCTCCCATGCATCACACACTATCTGGCAATTGATGGAAAGATAACCCTTCCTAGGACAGTACCATACCACATGTGGAACAGATAGGGACCTAACTGCAACACGGGTGTGGTCAATCTTGCTGAGTAACTCATAGAAATGTGCCACCCCATAAAAGGTATGTATAGTCTAGACTCAGACCTGAAATGACACCAGGACCATGCCAAGAGTGCATTCAGGAACTGCTGAAGTCTCCTTGAGGCAGAAGCCTTTGAGATCCCCTATGGGTCTCCAATCTGTCTTGGAAAGGTCCCTGTGGCATGTAAAGTGAGGGCTATACATACTTTAGGGAGAAGAAGGCCACTCATCCCCCCCAGTGCCCCTGTGTGGGCCTAATATACTCAGTAAGACCCTTAAAATATCCCTGTCACTTTGAACCTATCAAGTATCCCCTGACTGCCAAAATTATAGTGAATAATTCTTTGCCTGTATCTGCACCTTCTTGATTATTGAGCACCTCTGGGTGCAAGTGGTCTTGGCTTAGCCAAGAGAAACCGCTCACACTGGGAAATAAGGCTAACAGTAAGTAGATTGCAAAGTCAATAGAAAAGGTGTGACTCTGCGTTTTATAATGAATCTGCGGACAGCAAGGAAAAACATGAAAGTTTGACTATGAATAGCAAGTAGATGGGAGAAGGCCTTTATTAGCATATACAGTTTTACATAATTTTATTACTTGCATCTCATTATGACTTCATTTGCTTATGATTATTTGGTGCCATCATGCATTAGCATAATTGGCCTCTATGAATCATAGCTTTGCTGTGCTCATTTGCGGATAACATGGATAGCCTGCACACACTCACATAATGACTACCAGTACCCCGCTGCTACTCTTTACTGTGAATAAATAAATACCCATTTGCAATCCAGGTAGGTCAACTGCACAGAAAGTCCATTTTCAGGGGCAACTAAAAAACAATGTCTGATTAAATGACTAGCTCAATATCACACAGGAGACAAATGCGGGCTGAGAGAATAAAACCCTGTACCACAGGAATTACAATAGCCTTAATCCTTGGCATCAACTGCCAAACAAGAACAGCTGCTGCAGGGAACTCATTCTGAATGCTACCTTTTGCTCATTGTGTATACCATAGGATTATTTTATTTACCTTGCAAAACAGTTACTTTTGAAGAATAGCATCTGCATGCATTTGGAAACAAAATTCCTTATTAAAAATAAAAGACTTCATAAGCTATTTCCTTGTTGGATAACATAATGTGCGTCTTATGGTTGTATAAGCTTTGGTTTATTATATTCAATTCTTTTGGTTGCCAGTTCACTGCTTGAATTACCTCTTTGTTCTCTTGTAGCAGTGTTAAGTAGAATATGTGTTGATCATCACTGGTTTTGTTGCATTATTGTTTAATAGTGTTTGCATTTTTAAAAGATAAGGGCAAAGATTTCTGGTGTATGTATACATTAAAGATGAACTATTTAAGAAATGTTTGTCTTTTATCACCCTGCCAGAGAAACCCATCTAATGCATGGTTTTCATTTAGTTGCCATAATCGACTGCCTTTTGAATGTTGATAAACCTTGCAAATGGAGGTATGGGAAATATCTTTGTAGTTGCCTGTAGAAACACGATAGTGAGACATAAGTGACCTTTGGTACTCACACTTTAACAAAATAAAAACAAATCCTTACGCAGTAAAAACCAAAGCAGAAGCTGCAACCTGTTTTCCAATTTGTGGTAATTAGGAAGTACACTGAGCTGTATATTTTAGTCTATGCAAAGTTGCCTGTAATATGCTTAATCACAACTTATGATTCAAAAGGATGACTTAATATGGGGTCCTTATAATTAACTAGTCATGGACTGGTGGACTGTGTCAATAATGGTGGTTTATTAGCTGAGCCAGCTTTTCCTTCTATCAGTTTAACAGTGCAGTAACATCTGATTAGGAGTATGACAAGTGGAGCAGCTCAGCAGTTTGTCAGGTAAGGATTCTGTAATTATATGCAACAGAGCTAAGAAGTTTTCTATGCACTACGTGTAAAAATCCTGTACTGCCCCCCCCCCCATGTCAATGTACAAAGCTTAGCGACAGAGCAACATGCAATGATGCTCAGCATAGCAGGTTTGACTTTCTAAACTGCCTAGGCCAGTACATAGCCTAAGTACAAGCAGCTTATGTTTACTGTCAACATTTTTTATATCATTGGAAAACATTTTTGCTTGCGCTTTGTATGATGTAACCCCATGTAATTAAGCAATTCAGTGTTATGTTTACTATCAATTGCTATTAAAAAAAGTGTCCCGTGTCTCTTTGGAAGTGTAGATTAATTTCTCTTTTAGGAAAGATCATAGAACTGTCTGCTTAAGTGAATTACTCAGTGTCACATAGTGTAGAAATACAAGCAAAGGAAATTGTATCCAACTGTATAGCATGAGGCTCTACAGGTGTTTGTAGTGTTTCTTCAGTGAAAGAGGGGTGAATATCATGAAAAAAACTGTCATCTGTGGGGTCTGAAGAATTTTTGATGGTCTATTTCCTTTCCCTACACATCTAGAACATGCTACGACTTGCTGAGCATGGGAAAATACTGTGCATTCCAGCACTTGGCCCTAAGGATCTGTCAAACTGCTAGACCTAACTCATACTATAAGAAATGCACCATTACCAAAAAAAGAAAATGGTTGCACAATCTTAAGAGGTTGAGTTCAAGCTGATTCTTAAAGGCTTCAAAGAGTTATTCTATTTAGAGAGAAATAAGTAATATCAAGTGCTTTTAGACTCATAAGCATAAGCCATAGAATTACAAAAAAAATGAAATCCAAAAATGCAGGAGAACAGTGTATGTTGAGCACCATAGTTCTCTTATAAAGTTGCTTTTTGTAGGGGACTTGTCTCCCTGCACACCCCACAAACTTATACATACTAACTTCAAGGTAGACGTATATCAGCCACTCTGGTGGTGTAGAGAGATAAAGCGCTGATTACAGCTCAGGCAACCTGGCTTTATTTAGCTGCTTGGGTCCCTTTACTGCACTGCAGCGCAACCGTGGAGTTGGTATATTTAAAGAGCGGGGGGGTGAGGGGGGCACAGTCCCCATGTGGGGGGGGGTGCAGGGAGCTTGCTCCCCTGCATATACCCTTTTATTTTCTTTTTCCTGTTGTTTTTTATTTTTTTATAGCTAGTCGAAGTTCCGTAACTTCGGACATATGTGTTCGAACATATGTCAGTCGAAGTTCCGTAACTTTGACTATGTAATATAGACCCAACCCTTGGCCCCTAAGGATGTGCACTGAACCATCTATCCCACACATCCCAGAACTTCGACTATGTAATATAGACCCCTAAGGGATGGAGTTGGAGTACACAGTATTTTCCCATGCCCAGCCAGTCGTAGCATGCTGCAGGCATGTAGGGAAGGGGAAATAAACCATCAAAATTCTCCAAACTCCACAGATCACAGTTTATTACTGACATTCACCCCTCACTTTCACTGAATGAAGAAAGAAGGCCTCAGTTTAGCCCTCTGACAGAGGGTTGATAGGTTTATTGGGTGGGGAGAAATCTTGAAGGTAATGGCGCACTAGCTGAAAAAAAAGACAGCTGTATCTCAGATAAAAGTTAATATCCTGAGAAATTACTATCTTAGATTTAGTGAAATAAGTCCTCATTTTTAATCATTCAGTTTTGCTATTCCAGGATTCACTCTAAAAAGTCTCAGATCATGCAGTTACCAACAAAAGCTCCTTCCCTTTGAAATATTTACTGAAGGCGTCTTTATTTTTCTAGTGTGGAGGAATGCATTACTTGGTAACATATGTTCCACACAGAGGCTGACAATAAACATTCTCTAGCTAACGTACTCCACCACATAATATTTAGCAACCTCCTCACTAACATACCCCTTCTAATGAACATCCCCTTCTAATTAAGATGCACATATTACAGGGAGACACAACTGGGTTAGCTTGAGCAGCTAGGCTTATAAAGGCCCTGATGGTCATTAGCCCAGTATATATCTATGAAACTATGAACCTATTGGCATTCCTGGTTTAGATAAAACTGAGGCACAGCATAGGACAGTGGAGAGCTGGATTGTTGGAATAACTATACAGGACTTTGTGAAGCAAAGGGCACTTAATGGGCTAACTCATTAGTGGAAAGCCCTTGTATATTAGCCTGTGCAGGTTTCTTATTTTTATCCTGGTTTATTGCTTATGAGAGGATTTCTGTCTTTGCAAGGGTGCCAGGAGATTTGACTTCTATTACCTTGGCTTGGACAGTAACTATCCTCTCCTTCTATTGTAGTCATGGGGCTTTATTCCCCCATTGTAGATTTCTAAGTGCTTGCCACCCTAGCTACAATCTGCTACACAGTTTAAAGTTTCTTTTAAAGTTATAAACATAGCTGTATCCTAATATGTAATGCCATACTATGAAAGTACACATCAGTTTTATACAAACACCTGTATAACTGCATTGACTATATCATACTTGATAGGACCAAAGCAAGCTCCTCAAGGAAGAGCAAACCTTCCTGGTGGACAACTGCAATTAATAGGCAGATTTGTGCAGAACTGGTAGTTAATGATACCACATATACTAAACCTGGTGACATAGCTAACCTGTTGGCCAACAGGTTCCGTGAAAACATCACTCCCCTGTCCCCGCCACACGTATCCCATGACATCCCTACCACCTGCCCCCTACCTTGTATCTCTGAAGAGCAGGTCATAAACGCCCTCTCTAAGGCCAAAAACATAGTATCTAAGGGGCCTGATAACATCCCGGGCTGTGTCCTACATGAGCTCCAGCATGAATTAGCAACATCATTGGGTACTATTTTCAGTCACAGTCTAAGCGCTGGCTTCATACCAGCTGAATGGAAAACAGCCACCGTTATTTCTTTGCACAAAGGTGATGCATCCACTGACCCCAGAAACTATAGACCTATTAGCCTGACTAGGCTTATCTGCAAGGCCATGGAGTGAATAATCATGGACCTTATCAACAAAGATATAGGTAATCTGCAAATACTTGACCCTACTCACTTTGGATTTGTCAGAGGGAGATCATGTCTATTAAAACTTGTGGACTTCTTCAAGACAGTCACTAAAGCCCTGGACAAGGGAAATCTGTGCATACAACCTACCTGGACTTAGCCAAGGCATTTGACACTATCCCCCACTCAGTCATCATTGACAAACCCACCCAACAAGGCATTAACTCTTATATAATTAGATGGGTTGCTAACTGGCTCACTGATAGAACTCATATAGTCAAAATAGGGGAATCCACCTCCAACAGAAGACCTGTAACCGGTGGTGTTCCACAGGGATCCGTCCTGGGGCCTCTACTGTTTGGAATCTATTTCTCTGAAGTACAAGGAAAAACTAAAAGTCTGTGGCTGACAAAGTTTGCTGATGACTGCAAACTGGGATCGGGCATAGAATCTCCAAATTATGTCAACATCCTACACGAGGGTCTTAAACAAACAAATGATTGGTGCCAAAGTCATGGCCTTAAAGTCAATGCAAAAAATGTATTATCATTCCTTTTCATAAAAGCAATGTTCCTGCAATCCACCACATCAATAGCAACACATTAGGTATGCACTCAGTGGTGAGAGATCTGGGCACACAGGTTGGCAGCAACCTTACCTTTGACCACCATGTCTCCACAGTGTTTAGAAGGGCATTCTATATTACTCATCTCATAAGTAAGGGCATTGCCTCCAGAAAAAAAGAAGTTATTACCTCCCTGTACTCTTCCCTCATCAGGCCAATAATTGAGTACAATGCCCCTTTTGGTATGTAACTTTCTAAGCATCTGCAGCAATTTGAGAAACCACAAAGGTTCTTCATAAGGAAAATTCAAGGTCTTCACCATCTGTCCTATGGGGATCATCTGAAATCGCTATCATTTTATTCTGTTTGATACACACTTCTCAGAGGTGATCTCTGCCTTGCATATAAAGCAATCTCTGACCCTACATTATTAGAAATGCTTCATATCCAAAAGTCAAATTGTACACAGGTTACTTGCTCTAAAGATCTTAACCTGGTGTGTGACATTAATAAAACCTGCTGGAGGGACAGATTTGTCTCTCAGAGGTTACCACAGCTTTGTAACAGACTTCTACTTCATGTTAAACAGAGCACCTCATTGGCCCTCTTCAAACAGAATCTGGACGATTGGATGGGTGACCGTAAATTCACCCTGGGGTTCCACCTGTGTCCTTATTGGACAGGGGCAATAGATGCTGATTGTGGGAATAAGGGTAGGAACTTGATTAGGCTTGCAAGGGCCCTAGGGCCATTAACCTAGTAACTTCCTATGATCCTATGGAAATCATGACTTTTTATGTCTGAAAACTTGTCAGTTATAAACCACACATCATTTAACTGATTATAACATTCTGTGGGCTCTAGTGGGTCAATTTTACTAGTTAGGACACCTACATAGCTTCACTTTTGCTGTGGTATTTTCTAAACTCTCTTTTAAAAACTTGTATTTTTTGACTGATTTTTATCCTTCTCAGGTACTCATCCAGTCTGCCATTTTATCACATACAGACCACCTAACTATGAAACTCTGTTGCTTTGTACTGGGTATTGATAATGCTGCAAAAAAATTTTTTTAACTTCTGTATATGCAATCCACACCTTCTTTGCTTTTGACTACTAAGTTATTAGACCACCTGCACTGCAGTTTTAGAGATTACATGGTACTTACTGTTCTCTGCTGTTCATGCTTTTACTGACTATAGGTTGGGGGCAATTATCAGAATCAAACATTTTGTCACAGTGTGGAACAGTCCTAATTATACATTTTCTTTGTGATGGTTCTGTGGGGGTACAAGACTTCTCATTATCTGTGTCTTTAAAGCCTTGCTCTTCTGACTCATTGTGATTGCTTATCCTGTACCTCCTTTCCACTTTTTCTGTGGTCACTGATTTTAGAGTTTCAACCTTGTGCCTCAGATGCTGAACATCTCCAGAATGTACTGTAATGTATGTCTCTCATTGCTTTTGATTCATTCTGGAAACTTTGTACTCTAGCTGGTGACTCTCAGTGCCTTTAGTTGCTCAAGAAGACTTCTTCTTTAAACAACATTCCGGAACCTTGACCTGATCAGTCTTTGCAGTAACTGAACTGTCTACATATGATACTTGTTCTAGCTGAATTTCTAACTTGCAGGTTTTAAGGGATGGATATTTATTTGTAATTGTTCCTTAGTGTGTACTATTTCAATTTTCCCTGTATAACTTCCTTTGGATCTTTTGCCCCTGGGTCTCCACTGAAAATGGACTTGTATCCAGTTGGACTATCCTGGTCAACAAATGTAAAATAAAAATAAAATAAAATTGTATCCTACAACTTGTTTATTATATCTTTGTATTCCTTGTTTTCCATTGGAACATAATGCCATGTATTTTGGCACGAACAGAGCATTTTTCACTATCATTCTGTTGTTCTTGGGAATCTCAGAAATTTTCGATTAATACAACACAGGGAAGAGCTGCGAAAGTTGCAACTCAGAAAATATTACATACAAGTTAATCAAATAAAATCCAGTAACAGTGTTGTTCAAAGAATTATATTCCCGGACCCAGTTCAAGGTCCTTGTTTCTTTGCTTACAAAAGGCCAAACAGTTCTGTGTACTTAACTTTACAAATCAGATTATTTCTACAGTCATTGTTCTAAGAGCAGCAGGCATTGATGCAACATCTCTGCAGATTTTAAAAGGGGATTTCTGTTTCTTTTGCAATCAAATTTAGGCTCTGAGGAAGAGCTCTTAATAGAGAAATATGCAAGGTTGAATTTTGCTGGAAACAGTTAACATAAGATTTTAGGGACTCTGATGTCTTTTGATATGATGCATGTGAAAGAGTGAAAATGTAAAATATCTAGATTTGCACATGGGCAAAAAATCCATTATGTATAGTACACAAGCAATAATGCCAGATAGGGTGGGCATGATTGGGGAAATAGACTGCCCAGTGATGCCTCTTATAACACTCATTCCTGAGGGCATTACTACAGTTAGAAAATGGGCTATTTGTTAAACTGGTTTATAATTGTTTTATTATTACTGTATATGCTTTTTTATATTTTCAGTATAAAAGAATTCCTCTGCCTAATGCTTTAAGTGGCTGTAGGATATACAATTGTTGTTGGAGGACATATTTTATATGTAGGATATACAATTGTTGTTGGAGGACATATTTTATATCCAATATATATATATATATATATATATATATATATATATATATATATATATATATGTGTGTATCTCTATCTATCTATCTATCTATCTATCTATCTATCTATCTATCTATAATATATGTATATCCAAAACACGGTAATGACTGAGCAATAAATAGTATGGATGCTGTTGAAACTGGCAACCAAGCTACTGGTGCAACTGTTGGCAAGATTGTAGTTTACACGGCCAGCTGCACAGCATGTAGAGCCTTCTACATAAGCAAGACTATCAATGTCCTAAATGTAAGGGCTACTAAACACTTACCAGACATCAAAGTAAACAATCTTAATAATCCACTAAATAGACATACCCTATACTGCAGAAACTTTGAGAAATTTGTGTTCCACATAGTAGAGAAGGTAGCAACTGGCCCACTTGAAGGTAACACAGGAGCTATACTTGAGAAAAAGGAGCTAGAGTTGCAAATTCATCTAAATGCTTACTGGTACCCAGGACTGAGCACAAACCTGTACTTGAACTTAGAAAACTGGACCATAATAGTCTTTAGTAACAGTTAGAAATTGTATTTTTATATTTCTTCATTGTATTTTTAATTAGCATTATATTCTCATTGGTTGACTTCTACAGGACCACATAGGTTAACATCATCGGCTTAGAAGCAGTTTTATATTTATGTGTAACACTAAGTTCTCTCATTTCAAATTCAAATGCATTTGTCAGGAATACTGTTACTAGTAAGCAGAAGTGTTAGAAGTCTCCTGCATTAAGTAATACACAATTTTAATACTGGTTTACATACGCTCATCATTTAATGTTGCTAACTCTGTTGATTTTTTCTGGTTTGTCATGTGTTGTCATGTGTGCATATTTATTATTTAGTGGAGTTAATGATATGAATGCACTTAATACCATTGCAGTGTACTACAATAATCTTATGAAGCCTCACCTACTTATTGGCAGTTAGGTGCAAGTGCTTTAAACTCCAGAGTTTATTACTTTAATATTTTTCTTTACTTGCATCACTTTTAATAACACCAGTAAACTGATGATGCTTCTGAAGGCCAAAATGTACATTTTATTCCATGTCAGGATAGTCACCATAACATAATTGTATAAGTTTATGTAATAAACCTCCCTAGCCTCAGTTTATGTGGCATGAGGCAGTGCTCCCTTCCTGACTGCCCTGATTAGACTCACCACTTCCTATTAATTATCCTAGCTTCACGCACTTAGTTTAAATCTCTTTTCAAGAAAGATTCACACATTTGTGATATCCCTCCCATCACAGACTCAGCTTGTGTTAGTTTTCAACCTGTAACATCTGCACCATTTTAGTATGTAAAACTATTGGCAGTGGATCTATCATTATATTATTATATTATACCTAACATTTCTTTGTACTGCATTAACAATTTGTGAATTATTTTCTACTTGTTTCAATTATAGATGGACTAATATCTTGCTTATACTTAATGATCAAGTACATTCAGCGTACTACCAAGGACTAGACAGTACATACAGTTTGCATATTTTTCTGTTCTCCCTAGACATCTCTGCAAGGATTTTTTGAAACAGGCACTGACACAAGACATGCTTACTGGAGGCTCACTGA
>NC_056730.1:107004760-107034760 GCF_019279795.1 Protopterus annectens
AGTGGGGTGTGCCACAGTAGCTGTAAGCACATTGGAGCAATACAAATCCGGCCAGGCCATTGCTAAGCAAAGCCGCAGGACAGCGGTGGGGAGGTAGGTATAGCATCGTTTAGCTGAGAGCACATATGGTGCCCAAAAGCGCATGTGTACGGGGAGGAAAATGTGCCTGAAACCCGGTAAGCGGACGCACGCATCACGCACCATAGCTCAAACAGGAAGGTCAGGGGAAGAAAATAAGGAAATGCCGCAGTAGGGTAATTGGAGTACAAATGAGCAATTAACACCTATTAACTCACAGCGGGCAATCAACGGCAGCTGACAAGTCTGCTCGCAGAAACCTGCAAAACAGGGTAGGGGAGGTGTCGGATTGCAAAGAAAAGTGAACTGTCATAGCAGAGCAAAGCAAACCTGCAGTAGACCGGCCATAGAACACATTACGCAAGATAAGCCAGGTGCAGGAAAGTACAAATGAAAGCAGACTGCTGGATGCATACCAGAAAATGGGAGGTGAAACGTTAAGAAATGTAAAGGGAAGGGCAAGAGGTAATCCACGGCAGCCAAATGTAATTCAACAGCAAAGGCACCACAGTAGTAGTTCCTGTCGTAAATCACATAAGATACCCTGTAGCTATGATCATACATACACACCCTATGACATCATCGGTGTTCACAGCACAATAGTATAAAGCATGAAAGCACCCCACACATACCTGTGTATTCCCAAACACTGCACCATAGGTGTAAACATACAGGGAACTTTTACAATGTACATGTTGGGAGCTGCCATAGCTGTGATTCATCACCATGAGTTAGAGACTGACGGTGTTGTGGAGGATGATGCTGACAACCACCTCAGGCCCTGGAGGAGGAGAAGAGTGGTCAGAGCAAGGGTAACCTACCAGGGGCTACATGATCTGGAGATAGTAGAGCATTACAGGGTGGACAGGGACATCTTACAGCAAATAGTTGAGCTGTGCCGGCCATGCCTGAGATCCAGAAACAACAGAGGGGATCCCATCCCAGTGGACACGAAGGTATGCGCAAGCTTGCGAATACTAGCCACATGTACCTTTCAAAGGCCAACTGGAGATATAATGGGGATCTCACAGGAATCAGCATCCAGGGTACTACACCAGTTCCTGGATGCCATGTTACCACATGCCAATGAGCATATATACTTCCCCCGAACTCAGGAGGAGTTGGCCGGCAATATGCGTCACTTCCACCATGTGGCACACTACCCGGAGGTACTGGGTGCGATAGACTGCATGCACATACATAAACCAAGAAAAACGGACTTGCTCGATGAAAGTGTGATGGCACAAAACCCACTAAAAACGAATGTCCAACTGAATAAACTCAGCAAGGGTTTAATGTAACAAATCCACAAAGAATAAAAAGGCAGTATAAATTAAATTAAGCGCTTTCGTTTGGCTCCTGCCAAACTTTTTCAAAAACAGTTATACATCACTTCCTGTTGTTTAAATAGATTAAATCAGTGATGTAAGCAATTAAATTATTTCAAAAAATTAAAGAAATAACAAGCCCTAAAAACTTTGAGCACTGTGGGACCAATACCTCAAAAACAGTACTTTAACAAGCAATACAATACAAATACTATCTCCGTAAACAATGCGCTCAAATCTATGCTAAACAATTACTAGTAAGGTTAGCACAAGTCTTTATGAAATTATGTTAGAAAATTAAACATAAATGTCTGTGCGATCTGTAAACCGTACATCAAAAGAAGCAGCGTATAATCAGCATATAAAAAAATGTGCTCACAAATACAAATCCTTGTTCAAAAAAGTCCAATTCTGTAGAATGTATGCATTAATCCAACGAATGTGTGTACATAGAAATAAAATGTCCCTTAATGTCAACATACGATGAAATAGTAATAAGATAAAATTATAAAGAATTATAAAGAAATTTGTATAGTAATGTACAGTGTGTAGTAAAATTTCATATGACTAATGTTTAGTGAATTATAAATGTAAAGTATTTTGTGTTTATAAATATTTAGTATATAAAAATTGAATTGACCTCTCGACAATAATAATGCTAGCAAAAGTGCGCTTGTATATAAAAGCGCTCACCCCATTTTCATGAGGCTTAAAGCCAGCCTCTAAAAAAGTCGTACAATAAAAATAATAATAATAATTATTAATTTATTAGTCCTTAAAGGCTTTAGAGTGATTGAATGTTAGTTAATTGATTAATGAGCAGACTTTCCCGCCTTGAGCGGTTGTATAAATAACCTTCACATAAGTTTAGATAATTCATCTGAAGAAGCGTGGATGGACCACGCGAAAGCGCTCATTTTTTACTTCCAATAAATTGTTTGCTTCATCTCAAGGATTGTTTGTGGACTCTGTTCCTGTAATAGCAGCTTTTTGTAAATACTGGATGTTCCATATGTGTCTTGGTACTACACTTTTTCTATACAGACTTGTGCTAACCTTACTAGTAATTGTTTAGCATAGATTTGAGCGCATTGTTTACGGAGATAGTATTTGTATTGTATTGCTTGTTAAAGTACTGTTTTTGAGGTATTGGTCCCACAGTGCTCAAAGTTTTTAGGGCATGTTATTTCTTTAATTTTTTGAAAGAATTTAATTGCTTACATCACTGATTTAATCTATTTAAACAATAGGAAGTGATGTATAACTGTTTTTGAAAAAGTTTGGCAGGAGCCAAACGAAAGCACTTAATTTAATTTATACTGTCTTTTTATTCTTTGTGGATTTGTTACATTAAACCCTTGCTGAGTTTATTCAGTTCGACATTTGTTTTTTGTGGGTTTTGTGCCATCACACTTTCGTCGAGCAAGTCCGTTTTTCTTGGTTTATGTTTGGTTTGCTTATACTCTTATTGTGCATGCACATACATATCAAGTCACTACCCGGTGAGCATGGTAGGCGCTACATAAACTGCAAGGGATACCACTCCATCAACTGCCAGGTCATGTGCAATGCCCAGGGCATTATTATGGATATGTGTGTGCTGGCAGCCCTGGAAGCTACTATGACTCCCACATCTGGCATGCCTCACACCTGTATCAGGTATTTGTCAGGGGGGACATCCCACATGGCCACCTTGTGGGGGATGCTGGCTATGCACTGGAGCCGTGGATGATGACTCCCATCAGAAATACACACACACCCATGCAAGAGTGCCATAATGAGGCACACACACAAACCAGAATCATCATAGAGCATGTGTTTAGGATGCTGAAATCATGGTTCCATTGCTTGGACATATCTGGTGGAGCCTTGCAGTACTCTCCAGGCACGTGTGCCCACATCCTCATAGTATGTGCCATGCTACATAATATGATCCTGCGGAAACAGCAGCAGGGACAAAATGGTGAAGGCCCTCACAGCCCACCACAATTGCCAAGGCCATCACAGGCACAGAGGGATTCAGACCATGAACACCCTGTGCCAGCCCCAGTAGGCAGACGGAGGCATGCCCAATATGCCTATGCCTTGGCAAAGAGGGAACGTATAGCACATACTCTGACAGTGTTGGCCCCTATGGACTGACACACCTCTTCACCTGCACACACAGTAAAATGGATGGCACACACACACACGACCACCTGTAAATTGTAATGTATAGGTGGCCTACTGTGTGAATCCTACATAGGCAGGCCTCAACCATTGTACACACAACAGCTACTGGAACAAGGAATGTCAACACCTGAACAGTACACGCACCTATCAGCATATGTTGGTACTGTGTGTATAGGTTCCTAGGTACATCGGTAGGTACACGCCCGATTGTCAGAGGCCATTCATCAATCGAGGCAAACAGTGTCTGCTGTCGTCACCACATCGAGTAACCAACTGTCGCTCAGTGGAGCAGAGCCAATTGCGGGATCCATGTGTGTAATCACTGTTCCCCACACACTCTGCATGGATTCCCTGGTGCGTTAGTGAGGGGCTCCATATAATGTAATCATGGATGTAGTGGTGAAGCATGGGGTGTACCCATGACAGGTATCTGTCACCCCAGCATGCTCCACCTACGGTTGTGTGAAGGTGTAGCACATTATAGTGTGTGGCTCACTGTGACATAGATACCCAATGCTGGAGCACATCTATTAAACATCACTTGGACATACCATTAATAGGTCTCATCCATATGTAAACTAATTGAGTTACCCATTTGATCGCAGTATGGAGTAACAGCCGTAGTATAGTCCACATACAAAACGCCATAACACGTGTACAAATCCCAGATTCCCAAGTGGTAAATGCAGTGACTGTCGTGCATGTTCCCACGTCCTGCAAGGGATGTAACGTAATCCCGAAGGCACGAATAATGCATGTTGGATGCAGGACATCAGATCATGTTTAGCACATGTTAGTGGGAATATGCGTTGCCCAGTGCTGGTAAGCATCGTTTAAATATGACTATACGGATATGCGCGAAACAGGGCTAAGCTTCTCTGAATATTGCGCAGATCATGGTCAGTGATGTCCAGAACAGGTGAAACCAGCATTATTCACCCCCTGTACTAATAGTGCCTGCTCTGAAGGGTAAAATGACCACTGCCAGGAGTAGAGCATGCAATCATATACACAATCACCTAACACTAAGCTACCCAAGATGTACCAACAGCAGGTGTGTAATGTGACAGGTTCAAACACAAACGTGCGGAGTCCAGGTAACAGTATACACTGACATGTACACAATGAAAGGTGTATTCTGCCTGCCACTCTCTCTGTCATATATATATATATATATATATATATATATATATATATATATATATATATATATATACATATACATAATAGAGATAGAAAGGGTGATAGAGAGATATATGTTGATATATACGGATTCACCTATATCTGCAAATATGTAGATAGGTCAACGACATGTACACAAACATGGAGGTACAAATAAATAGGATACTGCCAACTATGGAATGTGTCAAATACCGACACACGTAATCACAAGGCTGAAAGACTGAAAGAACACAGTACCGGAACACGAGAACCACGTGTAATATTATCACGATATTAAGGGACATTAAGTTATCGCTGCCGGTGTTGTGGTCTATGTAGGTACTGTGTTCAGCTGTGTTTGTGATTGCCGTAGTCTGTGTATGTGTGTGTTGAGGGTGCCGTGTGCGTTTCCGTGGGACTGTAATATGTGTGTGTGTGTTTGCATCGTGTGTCTATTAGTGCTAACTTGGAGGTATATCATTACAGTAGGTGTGGTTATAGCTGGCCGTAGGCATACGGTTACCACCTGTCCCACTTTAGGAGGGACAGCCCCTCCCTGGGCAGTTGTGTCCTGACAAAAAATATTAAAAAGGGCAAATGTCTGAGATTGTAGGACATAATTATGTCCCATATATTATGTAATAGTTGCATTAAATAGTTATGCCTGTACCTAAAAAACGTAAATGTTACATGAAACATGATAAGTAGCTAAAGTGCTACAAGAATAAGTATGTATTCAGGATAAAAGTATGTGCTATCCTGTGTACTGACCATGGGTATGTGTCGGTCTGTAAACACCGATGTGTGTCCTGCAAATGTCCCACTATGGCCGTTTGAAAAGGTGGCAACCCATGCCAAAGAGGTTCAGTCACCAACACAACTGCAATGAGTGCAAATATCTGTGACAGAAATACACGGGACATCCGGCATTTAGTAACATTCCTTTACATATCACTGTATTTCCGGAAGTATGGAAGTATCAACCTCACCTACATACTATATAGAAACCAATTAACAATGGCCCAATGTATAAGCCCGTAACAACCATAGTTTCAGTCTACTAACTGATAGGTCTTCAATTAGGGAATGAGCCCATACACATATATGGAATAAGTAGAAATGCAGTCCCCACAAACCTGTATATGCTATGTACACCCACCTATATTTCCCACACATGAAACAATAGCAATACAGACTGTAATAACATCACAAACATCCACTCACTCAATTGCATCTGCAGAAGTGTTAACATACCTTGTGAGAGACACATTTGTAAGCTCCATATGAAATCATAGCTGTTGTGTAATGGAACAGATGGCGATGTTACAGGTTTTGTTTGCAATAGTCCCTTATCAGACGGTTGAGATGACAGGTACACTCACATGTAGAACCACATACTCTAGCCGTCACACACAATCCACGGGGGGCATGAATCCAAAATATCCATGTCTCTACAAATAGCAGTTGCAATTCCACACAACAAAACACATACAGGCTGTCTCCCCGAAGGTAGGGCAAAAGGGCAACGCCCAAGTGGAGTATTCAATTATACCCCACTGTTGCCGCGTAATTGGCAAATGGAGTAGCTGCACAGCTGATGTGCATGCAATAATTTACTCAGGAACACCAATTGGCATCAGGAAACCACATGTTACAGGTATCGACGTATACAAGGATGACTTGCCAGACATTCAAACCGTATGCTCATACCATAGAACCGTTTAAACAGTAAAGGTGTAAGAGAGATATTTATGAAAGTTTGGAACGCTAACAAGGTATGTAGAACACTCAGTATGTTAGTGTATGTATAGCCTGTTTTGCATTAATTAAAAGTGTCCGCAATGCATAAAGTGGGAAAAGGTATTATGTAGTGATGTCTTGCTGAGCATAGTAACGCTTGTAGAAATTGTGTGTCCTGCTGTGGGCCACAAGTTAAACATCACAGACATTACAAGGGATGCTACATGAGGGCTTTAAACTGAACAATTCCACACCACCCGCCGTCAGTGGTAGGGTGTGTCCAACAAGTACGTGCCATAGCAGGGGATAGTATATATTGATATATTGTCACAGTAGGCATGTGTATGGGCATATAACGACAATAACATGCCTAAGGTGGTCCTGCTGTGCAAGTATGCTTTGCATTATAGGATAATATGTAAAATATGTGTAATGTACAGTATTGTAGGTAGATATGCCAGATATTCTACACAGCATAACAGGTATATCATGCAAACAAAAGGTATCATCTATTGGCATGTACAATGCACAATAACAGGATACATATGGCTTTTAGTCACAGGACACTGTAACAGCATGATAGCTAATCGAAATGGAAGAGCTACTCAATTAACCATGTACAAAGGACATGTAATAGCTTCACAGGTTCATAGTGAGGTACTATGCTGTCTGACAAGTCTATGTGTAAGCCCAACTACAGTGTTTACACTGGTGGCACCTCTCTAAGGTACTGTCCTGTCTGTGAACAGCAGAGCCATGTGCTACCTGCACCTCTGCACAGTACAGCCACTGCAGTGATCCCTGGCGTACATGTGTGTCTCCCATCCACCAAGTGAGGTATCTCATAAACAGTGCTACTGAGTGTCCCTGCGTGATGTACATAGGAATCATGTTCCAAAGCATGGTGAGTGTCTGATTTGGGAATGTAACCCTCAAGAACATCCCACTCATCATTGCATTTGTGCACATATCCATGAGCATGTTGCTCTCAGTGGCTTTTGCTTATGTCGCTTATGTGGTGTATATCCATGAATATTGTTGTGGACATGGGCCCTGTATGTTCAGCAGAGGTCAACCCTGAGTATGCAGTATGCAAATGTGTACAGTCGTGGTGTCCGTAGTACTGTCGCATACGTCAACCTTTGGAGCTAAATAATCCTCATGGTGTGTTAATGTTGTGGTATGTAAAGCCATTGCTGTTCTGTAAGGTACACCCTAAATGGGGTGTTTTACCCTTGAATGTGTGTATACATCAGGAGTTTAGAGGTACAATGGGTGCCTTTGTTCCAGCTACAAACCCAGTACAGATAAGGGTGGCCACGTAGAAGGATATCCACGCCACATTGGCAATATGGTTATCAAAGAAGTGGGTGCTACATACGTGTGTACTAACATCCCATATAATATCACATGTATGTAGGGCACCACCACCTATGTGATAGTCAGTGGGTGATTGGTGTAATCCAAAGGGGATGTTCATGCACCATGTGTCATGCAGCTTGAGGCCATGTTATCGACATCAGGTATCCGTCACAGTGACACCCTTATGGAGGGAGTCTGTATCAGCTGGTGGATCAGTCATGACACCTTGTATGCAGTTGTCTGGAAACCTAATCAGGGAAAGTCCCTCTGTGCTAGCCTGTACCTCAGGAAAGCATATACCAAACATGAGGGGCCCTATGACTGAGGACTGTGGTATGCCAAGTGTAACTGAAATACAGTAGGTACTACGGTATGCCACCCTCATTGTGTGGGTCCTGTCCGTGAGCCACTTTGCATAACATCCTGAGACGTAGGGGTCGATGTGCAGGTGGATGTGTATGTTGTCAATACCAGAATGGAGAACGGTGCTGAAAGCCAGTGAGAGGACAATGTAGGCTGTGTGGACCCCCTTACCATCATCAACTACCCTGGTAACTGTATCAAAGGAGTCCACCAGGTGTAGGAGCCATGGTCTGGCCCTAACAAGTCCAACCTGGGTGGCATCAAAGGTCTGGAGCCCACCAATGTCTCTGTGAATGACTTCCATGATGATGTGCCCCATAGCCTTGCAGAACAGTCCAGTCAGGCATATAGGGCAATAGTCCCTCTGGTTCATTGTGGCACCACCTGTGTGGAGTGTGATAACTGTTGCTGTGCACCATTCAGGGGCCACAATGTCTGATACAAGGCTATTAATGAATCTGGTGGCCAAATGGGGAGACATGTCGTTCTGAGGTTTGTGTAAATCACAGCCTGGGATGTTGGACGGTCACATGGAGTTTGTGTTCCAGGCCTTAGAGAGTGCAGGTTGGAACTGTGTAGTTGTGACCGCAGGGACCCCGCAATGTTCCTGCATGGATTATGGCCCTGTAGGGAGTGAGAGGGTGTAAAGTTAGCATTGAACCCATCCACCAGGATGTTGCCAACATCACTCGGTTCTGTAATGTTCCTGAGTAACCGTCATATGTCAGAGCAGATGTGGGTATTGCCATTGACTACTGACATACCACCATAATGCTTTGTGGTACACCCTGGAATGTGTCACAGTAATGTTTACGTAGGTAGGTTTGGAAGATGTGATAAGGGATCCCGGAGCCCTACTGAGGCTGACCAGTGAGCTACCCCACCCATGGGATTGTACTCCCTTTGCAACAGCCTCCACCTTTTGTTATACATTATATCCATGGAACTGGTGTCCATTATCTGGTGGGTACCATCATGGCTCTGTTCGTAATAGCACAATCCATGCAGTCGTGTAAGTGCTAATGAAGTGCACTGGGGTATGTTTCAGCATTTGTATGTGCATTGTCCATATGCACGTGTGTCATGACGTTTACTACTGCTGTCATAAGACTTCTGTAGTAGGCATTGTACTAATCTTGTACTGTGTATGCCGTGAAGGGTGTGGTGCCGGGATGTGGATAACAAGGGTGATTAGTATATGTTCGGAAACTACCAACGAGGGGATAACCACTGGTGTGAACACCAGTGACATGTTGGTAATGTCCATGTCTAGGATATTGTTGGTCTTGGTGGTGGTGTGTATGGGTTGATCCAGCCGAGTGGAGGTTATGAATCCTGGACAGCGTTGGCCTAATGTATCAGTACATGAGTAGCTATCCCAGTTAAGTGTGGGGTAGTGTCAGTCGCACATCAGTAGTACCTGTCTGAACCCTACTGTCCAGTACACCAAGAAATGAGGGCCGGTAACTGTGGGGTATGTTGTCGAATCCATAGCATGTTACTATGTGTATAGCAGTTCTGGCCACAGTTAGTTGCATGTGGATCACCTCTGATGCATTGTGCTAAGTAACCAGCCAGGAGGTGTACAACATAGTGAAATATGGGCACACCTCAGCCGTGGGTGTTCCAGTCCAGGTTACATGACTGAAAGGTGTGGTCTGCGTATAACCTGACAGTGCAGGTGTGCTCTGCGGAGCCTAGATGCAGGTCCCAGTCACTGGAGAGATATTGAAGTGGTCCATTATAAGGAGTGCCATGCCTGCGTGCGTCAGAGATGATGTCAAGCATTGAGTCACATGACCCCATGTTTTGCTTGCCTGTTCCCGTTCTGGTGGTGAATGTTATTGGAAACTGTGCAAGACAGGCAGTATAGGAGCAGCAAGAGCCTTACATGTTATCTGTACTCCCAGGGCTGATAGGTGCAGGTCATCTGTGCCAAAGCATCGTGTTTTGTAGACCATGTCATTCAAAGCGGACAGATACCGGATGCCTGTGGAATGACAGCAGAAGCATAGGCAAGTGTTGAAGTGAAACAGTCAGTTGTTGTACAGTGGTATCTAGTCTGGATGAATGCAGAATGCTCCCCAGGGCTTGGCCGACACCTTCTGGGCTACAAGACTGGAGAGCTATTGCATGTCCCTGCACATGGAGTCTGGGAAGTTACATCTCAGGGCAGTCACACTAACATGGAGAATGACAGTCAAATTGTACCTGGTGAGGTGTGGCATGGGTGCATAGGTTATGTTGCAGAACCAGTTACCCGACAGCTAGATTTAAGCGACTATCACCTTGTGTAGCCTGCTGAGTGGGACATCAGTGTGACCATCTACAAAGTCACCTATGACTGGTGTGTTGGGTATGTTATAACACCCTATTGGCTGTATTTGATGGGCACACATGAGTCTGTGGGCTATAAGTAATTGTTGTTGTTGTGTTTGGTGATGGGGGCTGCCTCTGGTGCCTACACAGAGTATGGAGAGGTTCTGCAAATGTCGTACTCATACTATGTGTGGCCTTTGGTGGTGGAGATCTTGTGTGACTATGTGATGAGTGGGGTGTGTTGCAAATGTTACACATCCCCACATGAATTTTAGGTACAGTCTGGGTTGGTGAGAGCATTACCCCCAGCATGGCTACATATGTGCATCTCCCACAGGCTATAGTGTTGTATGTTGGGAGGTGAGCATTGACTGTGTACATGAGACAATTGCTCTATTGCCACATGTTTGCCATATTCATCATATTCATCATATAGACAAGCAATAGCACTGGTACGTGACAGTTGGACATGCCTGTATATTCAACCATGTCTCACAAGATATGTGAGTTATGTGTGTACAAAAGCTGTTGTACTGTAAGCAAGCTAGAAATGTAAGGACAGACAGTGTACTTGTAAGAAATGAGTTGGAATGGGTGCTATAGTAATTAGTAGCTCATGAAGTGCTCACAAGTTCTGAACAAGTGCTGAGCATGAATATGCAATACAGATAGGGTGTTGGAAAATATCAACCCACTGCAACCCACAAGTGGAGATGGCAGTCATAATTGGAGGCACTGCACTATTACCCTGCTGAGTATGGTCTACAAGTCTATGAACTTTTATCAACGTAGATGTTAGCAGTACAGAAGTAGATGACAGCACGGATAATTTCACACTGCATAGCATACCTGTGACAGGTCATAGGACATCATCACCCATACCGTGTTCCAGCTACACTGAGTATACTAGATGTACCTTCGTATGTCACAGGAGTGTTCTACCAGTGGCCTGTTGACAGAATCAACACTGCAAAAGGTGTCAGAGTGACATGTGCATATCACACCAGTGGCAGCTACAGTAAAACAGGGTTAATGCTTTGTACTCCCCCCTCATTGTAGCCCATACCACACAGATAAATGGGAGGCATCTGTGTATGTAAGGATGTGAATGGCCATGACCTAGGAAAAATAGCTGTCTCAGTGTTGTGGACAACATACAGAATGGGCTTTGTGGGTGAGGTGTGTGACATATGTGCACAATCTGACAGCTGATAATAGCATTGTCACCGCTAGGTGAATAACCCTGTACCCATTAACTACCACTTAGGCAGCGGTCAACATTATGGACACTGTGTAAGGGATGGTGCTGTGCAGTTCACTTCTCTGAGTTGGTGACGTCTCCAGGCCTATTAGGTAGTCATATGAGGCAGCCATGTCATGACAGGGTGCCATCCATGAGCATGGAGATCATTGGACAGGCATACTCAGCACTCGGGTGACCAATATCGGATCACATATCACCTTTAAGGGGTATTGGCCAGGCGTGGATGGACGATACCAGTCTTCACAATCCTCACCTCCACTATGCAGCATGCTGGCTACCTTGCCTAAAGACATGTGCTACACTGTGATGTTGGACATGCTACATGTACATATCCTGATCTGAAAGACATATGTCATGGACAGCCACCGTCCTACTACAAGGATCGCCACATGCCAGACAGATCACTGTGCCATACATGTTACATACTCCTGCAATACCATGCGACCCTGTCCATCAAAGCTGCACATGTCATCTCTGTCATACATGGTGTGATGACCGCATGGTAGATGTATTATTAACTGTCTGGATCAGTAATGTGGCACTGATGCACCTCGTGGTGGCAAAATAGCTGTCGGATACAGCTAGGAAACCCTGCCCGTACATGCTATAGTTGATAACCATCCCTGCGAATGACGTCCAGCTAGCCATTGTCCCATGTCTATCACATGTGCAACACAGGCGATCCATGGCAGGATGTTGAACTGCTGCACAGTGACGTGTAGATGTATATGGCAAAACACACTCATGTAAAGGTTCCGTGCGTATGTGTGCATTGTCACTGCTCATGTCCATTAAGGCAGTGTATGTGTTGATATGTGACATATACACAGCATCAAGGTCAACAGCATCACTGTGGACACATCCAGGCATGTGCTGATAGGTAAGAACACCAGTACAGGCAAACAGACATGCCCACATCAAGACAGCATTCACATGGAGTATGAACAATGTAATGAGGTGACACACATAAATGGTGATGATATTTTTTTTATTTTTATTTTTTATTTATCATTTGTTGACCAGGAAAGTCCGACTAGGTTCCACAGAGCCTGTTTTCAGCAGAGGCCCAGGGAGAAATGCTCCAGATGCATGTCTTTGGAATGTGGGAGGAAACCGGAGTACCCGGAGGAAACCCATGTGAACACAGGGAGAACATGCAAACTCCACACAGAAGGCACGCCAGCCGAGAATCGAACCGGTGAACCTCTTGCTGTGAGGTGACAATGTTAACCGCTGCACCACTGCGCCGCCCATGATATCCAATGCATAATGGGTGTTACATGTGTGACACAAACATGTCAGTCGTGTCAGTGTCATGATGATTTGCAAAGATAACTGTGCAGATGTACTAGATTTCATACAAATGTATGTGCAGCTGTATCTCTGTACATCTCTGTGATACTGTGAGCCAGGAGGTGTACAACATAGTGAAATATGGGCACACCTCAGCCGTGGGTGTTCCAGTCCAGGTTACATGACTGAAAGGTGGTCTGCGTATAACCTGACAGTGCAGGTGTCTGCGGAGCCTAGATGCAGGTCCCAGTCACTGGAGAGATATTGAAGTGGTCCATTATAAGGAGTGCCATGCCTCTGCGCCAGAGATGATGTCAAGCATTGAGTCACATGACCCCATGTTTTGCTTGCCTGTTCCGCTCTGGTGGTGAATGTTATTGAAACTGTCCAAGACAGGCAGTATAGGAGCAGCAAGAGCCTTACATGTTATCTGTAATCCCAGGGCTGATAGGTGCAGGTCATCTGTGCCAAAGCATCGTGTTTTGTAGACCATGTCATTCAAAGCGGACAGATACCGGATGCCTGTGGAATGACAGCAGAAGCATAGGCAAGTGTTGAAGTGAAACAGTCAGTTGTTGTACAGTGGTATCTAGTCTGGTTGACTGCAGAATGCTCCCAGGGCTTGGCCGACACCTTCTGGGCTACAAGACTGAGAGAGCTATTGCATGTCCCTGCACATGGAGTCTGGGAAGTTACATCTCAGGGCAGTCACACTAACATGGAGAATGACAGTCAAATTGTACCTGGTGAGGTGTGGCATGGGTGCATAGGTTATGTTGCAGAACCAGTTACCCGACAGCTAGATTTAAGCGACTATCACCTTGTGTAGCCTGCTGAGTGGGACATCAGTGTGACCATCTACAAAGTCACCTATGACTGGTGTGTTGGGTATGTTATAACACCCTATTGGCTGTATTTGATGGGCACACATGAGTCTGTGGGCTATAAGTAATTGTTGTTGTTGTGTTTGGTGATGGGGGCTGCCTCTGGTGCCTACACAGAGTATGGAGAGGTTCTGCAAATGTCGTACTCATACTATGTGTGGCCTTTGGTGGTGGAGATCTTGTGTGACTATGTGATGAGTGGGGTGTGTTGCAAATGTTACACATCCCCACATGAATTTTAGGTACAGTCTGGGTTGGTGAGAGACCCCAGCATGGCTACATATGTGCATCTCCCACAGGCTATAGTGTTGTATGTTGGGAGGTGAGCATTGACTGTGTACATGAGACAATTGCTCTATTGCCACATGTTTGCCATATTCATCATATTCATCATATAGACAAGCAATAGCACTGATGCGTGACAGTTGGACATGCCTGTATATTCAACCATGTCTCACAAGATATGTGAGTTATGTGTGTACAAAAGCTGTTGTACTGTAAGCAAGCTAGAAATGTAAGGACAGACAGTGTACTTGTAAGAAATGAGTTGGAATGGGTGCTATAGTAATTAGTAGCTCATGAAGTGCTCACAAGTTCTGAACAAGTGCTGAGCATGAATATGCAATACAGATAGGGTGTTGGAAAATATCAACCCACTGCAACCCACAAGTGGAGATGGCAGTCATAATTGGAGGCACTGCACTATTACCCTGCTGAGTATGGTCTACAAGTCTATGAACTTTTATCAACGTAGATGTTAGCAGTACAGAAGTAGATGACAGCACGGATAATTTCACACTGCATAGCATACCTGTGACAGGTCATAGGACATCATCACCCATACCGTGTTCCAGCTACACTGAGTATACTAGATGTACCTTCGTATGTCACAGGAGTGTTCTACCAGTGGCCTGTTGACAGAATCAACACTGCAAAGGTGTCAGAGTGATATGTGCATATCACACCAGTGGCAGCTACAGTAAAACAGGGTTAATGCTTTGTACTCCCCCCTCATTGTAGCCCATACCACACAGATAAATGGGAGGCATCTGTGTATGTAAGGATGTGAATGGCCATGACCTAGGAAAAATAGCTGTCTCAGTGTTGTGGACAACATACAGAATGGGCTTTGTGGGTGAGGTGTGTGACATATGTGCACAATCTGACAGCTGATAATAGCATTGTCACCGCTAGGTGAATAACCCTGTACCCATTAACTACCACTTAGGCAGCGGTCAACATTATGGACACTGTGTAAGGGATGGTGCTGTGCAGTTCACTTCTCTGAGTTGGTGACGTCTCCAGGCCTATTAGGTAGTCATATGAGGCAGCCATGTCATGACAGGGTGCCATCCATGAGCATGGAGATCATTGGACAGGCATACTCAGCACTCGGGTGACCAATATCGGATCACATATCACCTTTAAGGGTATTGGCCAGGCGTGGATGGACGATACCAGTCTTCACAATCCTCACCTCCACTATGCAGCATGCTGGCTACCTTGCCTAAAGACATGTGCTACACTGTGATGTTGGACATGCTACATGTACATATCCTGATCTGAAAGACATATGTCATGGACAGCCACCGTCCTACTACAAGGATCGCCACATGCCAGACAGATCACTGTGCCATACATGTTACATACTCCTGCAATACCATGCGACCCTGTCCATCAAAGCTGCACATGTCATCTCTGTCATACATGGTGTGATGACCGCATGGTAGATGTATTATTAACTGTCTGGATCAGTAATGTGGCACTGATGCACCTGGTGGCAAAATAGCTGTCGGATACAGCTAGGAAACCTGCCCGCATGCTATAGTTGATAACCATCCCTGCGAATGACGTCCAGCTAGCCATTGTCCCATGTCTATCACATGTGCAACACAGGCGATCCATGGCAGGATGTTGAACTGCTGCACAGTGACGTAGATGTATATGGCAAAACACACTCATGTAAAGGTTCCGCGTATGTGTGCATTGTCACTGCTCATGTCCATTAAGGCAGTGTATGTGTTGATATGTGACATATACACAGCATCAAGGTCAACAGCATCACTGTGGACACATCCAGGCATGTGCTGATAGGTAAGAACACCAGTACAGGCAAACAGACATGCCCACATCAAGACAGCATTCACATGGAGTATGAACAATGTAATGAGGTGACACACATAAATGGTGATGATATTTTTTTTATTTTTATTTTTTATTTATCATTTGTTGACCAGGAAAGTCCGACTAGGTTCCACAGAGCCTGTTTTCAGCAGAGGCCCAGGAGAAATGCTCCAGATGCATGTCTTTGGAATGTGGGAGGAAACCGAGTACCGGAGGAAACCCATGTGAACACAGGGAGAACATGCAAACTCCACACAGAAGGCACGCCAGCCGAGAATCGAACCGGTGAACCTCTTGCTGTGAGGTGACAATGTTAACCGCTGCACCACTGCGCCGCCCATGATATCCAATGCATAATGGGTGTTACATGTGTGACACAAACATGTCAGTCGTGTCAGTGTCATGATGATTTGCAAAGATAACTGTGCAGATGTACTAGATTTCATACAAATGTATGTGCAGCTGTATCTCTGTACATCTCTGTGATACTGTGATCTGTCACCATCATTATGTCTTCCAGATAATGCCTCATTCATGCCTGCAAGCATACAGCCGCCAGGAGGATGATGTCTTCATTCCATACCTCCATGAGAACTAAGAGGTGTTGTTCAGTCATGTGCCACAGCATGCCCAGCAGCATGATGACCTGTGTCAGGACCTTTTCAGGAGGGTTAATGATGTGGGTGGCCATAACCGCACCTACCAGCACGTGCGCAGACACTGCACGGACTTGATATGGCATGTGAAACAGCATGCCACTGCAATCGCCAGGGAACAAGGTGGAACAGGTGGTGGGCCACCAACCCAGCCCCCACTCACACACACGGAGGAGCTACTGGCCAGCCTGGGGACACCCTCAGAACAGCATCCACAAACACTAGCTGCCATCGTGGAGGTGGGTGTCTCCCAACCAATGAGCCTGGAGTTGCCTGGTAAGTCACTACTGCACATATGACTATTATATCCCATTTAGTTGCATGTGTCACTGTACAATATGTAATGTAACATCATATGCAAGGTATGTTTACACACATGCTGCATACTACAGTATGCTACCCTGTGTATGCACACATGGGCATACTATATGCTATTGTACAGGCGAATGTGTTAACATGCACAGTGCACCCTGTGGCTGTCATACAGTCATGGATAATGTTCAAACTGCTGTGTCACCCCTATACAGGTACCTCTGGCATGCCGCACAGACATCAGTCCGTTGCAGGTGAGACTGTCATCAGTATCAGGCATGCTAATGCCCAACTTATCCTCAATCCAAAGAAAACTCAGCTTATGATTATAACCAGTTCTAACAAAAACACTAACAGTCAATTCACTATCTACTCCACAAATGCTACTCCAATTGCTCCAGTGCCACAGGCTAAGCTATTGGGAATAACCATAGACTCCCACCTAAAATTTGATAGTCATCTGAACTTAACTATTAAAAAAGTACATGCCAAACTGGGGTCACTCTACCGTATCAAACCATTTGTTACCAACAGCACAAGATCAGCCATTGCTCGATCCCAACTTCTATCCACCCTACTCTATGCATCTCCCATTCTGACTAATCTCAACAAAACTGAACTAAGCAAAATGGAAGCTTGCTATAACAGAATTGCCCATTTTGCTGCAAATTGCTCAAATAGAACTCATCATTGTACTGCTTTGAGACAGCTCCACTGGCTTGAACTGCCCAACCTCCTAACCTACAATCAGCTCTGCCTCTGTCATTCTATCTATTACCTCCCCAATAAGTGTCCTGCCCTCAAAAACCTAGTACAACATCACTCAGCCAAAAGGCCTCTTAGATCATCAAGCAAACTACTACTAGAAGTCACCAGCAGCTACAATAGCTTTGGAGATGCACTATATAGTAGTTCGGTGGCTAAAAAATGGAACTCTGTCCCTACTAGCATTCAAAACACATCATCCAAAGCCTCCTTTAAAGACCTCATCAGGCAACATCTCAAGCAAAGTTGGCAGTGCCATGATTGCTCCCCAGGCTAGTGAAAGTGGATAACATATGCATACTAAATCTAGAGCAATTTATAATAGTTTTCAATCTTACTCACAAACACTGGCTAATCTACAATGTATGTACTGTACCTGTGTACTATGTATGTATTCTACCTACATTCCAAAGTTCAGCTGTACACCACAAATCTATTACTTACCTTTATTTTTAAAATTAATATCTTTTTTGATTGTTCTCTCCACTGTAACTGTTTGTGCCGCATGCCACTGTAAAAACATGTCTCTTGTAATTTGTGTGTATACTGATTATGTCTAAATAACTAAATGTGTCTGAAATTTTTCTTTGTGGAGCTTTTCTCCCCGGGCCTCTGCTGAAAAAGGGCCTTTTCGGCTCAGTCAGACACCCCCGTTTAACAAATGTAAAATAAAATAAATAAATAAATAAATAAATAAATAAATAAAATAAAATATATATATTTACCATGTGGCCAGTTAACACATGTACACATGATGTATGGTCCAGTCATGATATACAGGTCACATCTCCCATCATTCACACTGGCTACCCATGTGCAATATATACAAATGAAATGAAACACCAACATGAACCCACAGTATCTGTCATTGCTACATGTGTGGACAGCTGTGCATACAACGGTGGAGGTGTTGTTCAATGTAGGCATATGTACTATACATTGGAACAACACATGCGTCGTATACAAACAGTGCCACACAGTGAGCTGGGATATGGGCAGCCCACAGGAGTCACCATTGTGTTATATGCCCCTGCAATGGGTGCACACATTGTGATGTGCCATCTGACATGTCCCAGACATGTAGTGTTCTGGCTGCAATATTGTCACATTATCCCATAATACATGCTCCACATACCAAACATACAACCCGTTGTCTGCATAGCCCTGTGGACAGTGACATATCTGACATCTATGGGTGTATGTCATATGGGGCTACACAGACATGTGAGATAGACGGCCATCACAAACATTTGGCTAACACATGTTCACACATGGACATGGAGGATGGCCAGAGACATGTGGCCACACAGTAGATGTGATGTGTATGCACCCTGTTGCACATTGTCCACACATGGTCCAACTATAGCCTTAGTTGACTGATTATACAGTTGATGTGGTACACTGGACATCCTAAAAGCCTGTGCACAGCTAGTGGAGGTGTCACGTAAGTAGACCATATAAGATGTGTTGAACATCACGACTGTGTCATAGCATGACAGTAGTCACCCATACAGCTTCCACAAACATTGAAACCACATCAGGCCACAGATACCGTACATTTCCCTTGCTGCTGTAGGGCATCAACATCAGCCGTGCACCTCGTGTGTGTGGTGCATCAATGTCATGTGGGACATGGTGTATTGACAAGTCTGCCATGTGTGGACATGGTTGCCAGGCAGCTAAGACTCTGTAGTAGTTGTGCAGGGGTGCCATCCATAGGTCTTCCAGTGACCTGTCACATGACACAACATGGTTTGGTGTGTATACACCTCAGCAACGTGGGTCACAATCCACAGTTATGTCATGTGTATGCACGCAGTTATGGCTATGCAATGTGTGCATATTACACACTGTATAGCAATATAGATGCCTCATGATGCCATGCAATGGCACAGTGTCTGTACTTCACACTGTATAGCAATGTAGATGCCTCACACTACCCTCCCATGCTCATACACATTTGCTAAATGTGCATTCTATCTGTTGGGCATACAGACAACACTGCAATGTGATACCCATTACAACACTGTACATGTGTCAGGACACCATTATGTCAGACATGTATGCATGTCAATGCACACGTCAGCAGATTACATGTCAAGGTCACTTCAGCCATGTGTACTGTTAACCTGTGCTGGTCCACATGGTGTATCACAGGGATGCATGCTTACTACCATGATTGTGTGAACTGCATGGCTACTGATATGACACCTGCTTGCTGTTGTGTGCAACCCAGGGAGGTATGCTAACTACCACTATTAATGTCTGAGCTGCATGCCATCTGCTGTATCACATGCATGCAGCATGCCGTCTGTCAAATCACATGTATGGTGTGTCTGTGTGTGTGTGTCTGTGTGTGTGTCTGTGTGTGTGTGTGTCTGTGTGTGTGTGTGTGTGTGTGTGTGTGTGTGTGTGTGTGTGTGTGTGTGCATGTGTATTGTAATGTAGAGTCTTTCTTTGCATTCACAGGTGATGTAGGTGTGTTACCCTCCTGCGGTCTGTCTGATGTTAGTGTCCCCACAGATACTAGCAGTGATGAACATATGCATGAGGTACAGGCAGGGTTGTCAGGGGCTGAATCTGTGCCAATGGTTGCCATCCCAGCTATATCCCCCTCTTCCCCGCACACAGTTCTCATGCCAACACATACCCCATCACCAGTGGCCATAGAGGAAGGACAGTCAGCGTGTGTTAGCTTGGAACAGGAACATGTGGTGGCTACAGAAGGTGTGTCTCCACACCATGTTGTCAGTGTAATGACTGCAGATGTGCCACACAGGCATGTGGCCACTGCTGCTTGTAGGAGGACCTCTGGCAGACATGCACTTGCAGGACAGAGTGCAGCAGCTGGTGTCACCAGACACATGCTCCGGACTGTAATGGCAGCACAGGCACGTGCTGAACGGCAGAACAGAGAAGGGCAGAGGCTTCAGAGGGCTGCTATCCATACTCTAAATGACAACATCCAGGCATTGGCAAATGCTCAATAGCAGATTGCTGATGTTCTGGACAGGCGATTGGGTGACACAGTCGGAATCCTTGACCGTGGCATGGCAATCCACGAGCGTGAGCTGTCTGTGCTGGAACATCTGGTAGGAGTGAGGCATAGGCCATGTGGACGTAGGCCAGCTACACCACCTAGTGCAGGTCAACATGAATGAGCCACCTCACATGCCCGCTCCCATAGTGCCGGTAGCAGTAGCAGTCCAGCTGGTGCTGCGCTGTCCACACCAGGACACAGCAGGCCATGTGGATGTGGCCCTGGACATTCCCAGCAGGGAGACGGTTCCAGTAGACATGTGTCATCACTCAGTAGCCAATCTGTACCTCCTCCTGGTAGTGCCCGTGCAATCCCTGGCAGGCACAGGTCACATGGCCATGGTTGGACACAGTGAGCTATACATCCTGGTCTGTACAATCTGGAGCTGTCAATAATACCCCTGTGTAGGCATGGCAAAAGGCAGAACTGTGTGCAATCATACACGCACACAGCAAAAACATCTGTAGGGCACCGCAACACCCACATGCATAATGACCACATATGTCCAATCAGATCACTGGCCCTTACCCACACACATGATGTCATCCACTGGTGCAACCTATGCCCCTTGGAAACATTATCACCCTGTGCATATGATGATGTCTGTGCCACATCCCTGTCATCCACACCATCGGTGCAGGGACATGCTCAAACGGTCTGATGCACAGGGTGAACAGAATAGTGCGAGAAGTGTATATTACATTAGTTGTGTACTGTTGACACACACCAGACATACCATGTAGTACAGGTTTATAATGCATTGTTATATGTTCACAGTATGTGTCTTGGTAACAACAGTAACAACATATTGGTAATGATGCCCTGGTTCCCTCCTTATGGTCTACTTGCATGTGCCAACAAGTAGCAGTGTTTGCAGTTTTCCATGTGTACATGTGGAGTACTCACAGGCATGTATGGCAATACCAGCATGCTATATGTAACCTCAACCTGACTGCTAGAAAGGCTACCATACCACAGATGTCCACACATCTACCGATCCAGAAGCATGTGGGCTGTTTAATAGGCTACAGTGGCTAGAGACATGACATCCATACCAGGTCACATCACAGGTATGTTGACATGGTGCAGGGGGTTTACACAGCAGTCTGGCCGATGATAACGTTAGAGGCCACTTGATAGCATGAGGCCTCACTGTGTAGCAGTAATACCCTGTCACATTACAGGATGAGAACACACACAGACATACACAGAAACACACAGTAACATGCCCACACTCACGGGGTCAACAACACTATAAGGCACACTTGATAGTGTTGAGGAGAGGACCCCTGCCTATGTGACAATCACCCTCATAGTACTGTGCACTCACACAACGCGACACAGAGAATGAACATGTACAGGTAGCCAGTAAGGCTGAGACCAATGGCATCAACAGGGTAGTAGACTGCATCATCATGAGGGGTTGGGGATCCTGTCTGTTCTGTATGGTAGCATACACCCTCACTCCATGCACCACTCAGCCATATATACATACACACACACACACACACACACACACACACACACACACACTGTGGAGTCCACAAATGTCATTCACATATGGATAGCTGACATGTGTGTGATACACACACCACCCCTGCCTACGTCATGCTTTCCACACTGCAGTATGTACCGATCTCTACAACAGTGTACAGGGGTGTGTAACAATTGGGATGTTTTCCCCACCATATGTGGCATATATGGTCACACAAGCAAACACACATGACAGTACTGTGAATGATACACCTGCTATATGATGATACGTCTGACAGACATGCAGCAGTATTGACCGCATTATGTGTACCAATGCTACCTTCGGCAATTGTGCTGCTATATGCACATGGGAGGATGTAAGTAGTGTTACAGGTGTCACGTGACTTACAGTCAGTAACACCCGACCGCTGTGTAGGTTTTATGTCTTCACCGTCAAGTAACAGTAACATAGCGTACTGTTTGCACATGTAATGGTAGGATGGCTTGTGACACACCTGTGAGCCGTCCCCGGCAAACATCCATCTGCAAAGGTGGATCACCACTTTACGTACACACATCCAACCATACCTAATGTACATCCTACCGTACGGTCAGTATTTCACCATATACGGGTGTCAATAATGGGGCTGCATTGCAACTGCATGTTGTAGTTAGCCACAGATGAATTACATACATCAGCTACTGCACATACATGGTAGCTGCATGCACACCACTACATGTACATGTATGTTGGTCTTACATGCCTGTCATGTAGCCATGTTTGTATGCATTGCAATTGGTGGACATGTGTGATGACATACATAACACATGGACTGTTGTATGATATGATGGGTGTCATGGGTAACTAGTACAGAGGGAATGTTTCCTTGGTCGACATTGCTACCTCATGTACTGTTAGCATTCAACAGCCATGGACCTACCTTCCATGTGCATGCGTGTGATTGCTGTAGCCACTTTTCTGCATGGAGGACAGCAAAACCATGCTATGTACATATGTGTTGTGTGTGTGTGTGTGTGTGTGTGTGTGTGTGTGTGTGTGTGTGTGTGTGTGTGTGTGTGTGTGTGTGTGTGTGGTCCATGCACATATCCACTGTGATTACAAGTATGTCATATCCAAACATGTGTGTTCTTTGGTGTACAGCGACAGTCATCTGTCACAGCTGTGTAAAACCCAGGGCCCCTTTTATGTGTAGAGCCGATCTGGTTATGTACAGTGGTATCATTGCATTGCATAACACATGATGGAACCCTGTCAGTAAATGTGTAGTCTGCACAATTGCTGTAGACCTATGTACAGTCCACTGGTCATGAGTCACACGGTGTTGTGGTAATGTATGGATGTGTGTTGCTTGTCCAAGGACATGGTGATGTCTGAGGGCTATATAGTAGAATGCGTCTTTTACCTCTGTGATCTGCACCTGAGACATCTGTGATGGCTCTTGAGTGTGTACTGGTCAGTACATGTGAATGGCCTTCATGTACGTGGGGACAGTAACACCATACTGTGCCCTTCCATGTTTAGAATCCATGTGCATGCAAGACAGCCTTTTGCTACTGCTAAGTGTGTGAGCATGACCAGTATGCCATTGTGTAGACGGACACACAGTACATTCCAAACTGTGCCCTTCTGTGTTTAGAATCTGTCTGCATGCAAGATAGCCCTACGCTTCTACTAAGTGTGTGAGCATGCCCAGAACGCCATTGTGTAGATGGACACACAGTACATTCCAAAAGGACGTGTGATACTAAGTGTGTGAGCATGCCCACTGACACCTTGTGTCAGTGATGTGCCTCTGTGTATGGGCATGGCCATTGACATCCTGTACAGTGATGGTGGTCATCCAGGCAAGAGATATCCATACCCCATGTCAGGATGGATGCCTACATTGAACACACTGGTTGACAGTCTTGAAGGGTGTACTGTCTGTGGCGCATCTCGTATATATGTAGTGTTGTAATAGTGCTCCGTAGATAGGCAGTTGTCCCGCTCACACCACTGCCGTGTGTTTGTCTATGTCTACCTTGAGACAGTAATATGCTTTTAGACTGCTCACTCTCTATACATTCCCTATCAGCATCTTTGCCTTTGCAGATGATGTCATCCACCTAGAAGTATGCCTCTGGGAGTGCTGTGCTCCAGTAATCTTGGTAGCGTGTTCTGTAACTGCATAATACTGGAGTGTGATAAGGTAGTTAGGTGTATGTTTGACTCCCAGCCTTGCCAAGTGTGTGTGTGTGTGTGTGTGTGTGTGTGTGTGTGTGTGTGTGTGTGTGTTTCCAACTGCCTGGGGACAGACGGCTCACTTCACATACATTCCCTATCAGCGTCTTTGCCTTTGCGGATGATGTCATCCACCTAGAAGTATGCCTCTGGGAGTGCTGTGTTAAGTAATCTCGGTAGTGCATTCTGTAACTGCATAATGCTGTAGTGTGATAAGGTAGTTAGGTGTATGTTTGACTCCCAGCCCTGCCAAGTGTGTGTGTGTGTGTGTGTGTGTGTGTGTGTGTGTGTGTGTGTGTGTGTGTGTGTGTGTTTCCAGCTGCCTGGGGACACTAATGCTTTTAGATGCCTCACATCACATACATTCCCTATCGGCGTCTTTGCCTTTGTGGATGATGTCATCCACCTAGAAGTATGCCTCTGGGAGTGCTGTGTTCCAGTAATCTCAGTAGCGTGTTCTGTAACTGCATAATGCTGTAGTGTGATAAGGTAGTTAGGTGTATGTTCAACTCCGAGCCCTGCCAAGTGTGTGTGTGTTTCCAGCTGCCTCGGGACAGAGTAATGCTTTTAGATGGCTCACTCCCCATACATTCCCTATCGGCGTCTTTGCCTTTGCGGATGATGTCATCCACCTAGAAGTATGCCTCTAGGAGTGCTGTGTACCAGTAATCTCAATAGCGCGCTCTGTAACTGCGTAATGCTGTACTGTGATAAGGTAGTTAGGTGTATGTTCGACTCCCAGCCCTGCCAAGTGTGTGTGTGTGTTTCCAGCTGCCTGTGGACAGAGTAATGCTATTTGATGGCTCACTCCACATACATTCCCTATCGGCGTCTTTGCCTTTGCGGATGATGTCATCCACCTAGAAGTATGCCTCTGGGAATGCTGTGTTCCAGTAATCTTGATAGTGTGTTCTGTAAATGCATAATGCTGTAGTGTGATAAGGTAGTTGGGTGTATGTTCGACTCCCAGCCCTGCCAAGTGTGTGTGTGTGTGTGTGTGTGTGTGTGTGTGTGTGTGTGTGTGTGTTTCCGGCTGCTTGGGGAGAGAGTAATGCTTTTAGACGTCTCACTCCACATACATTCCCTATCGGTGTCTTTGCCTTTGCGGCTGATGTCATCCACCTAGAAATATGCCTCTGGGAGTGCTGTATACCAGTAATCTCGATAGCACATTCTGTAACTGCGTAATGCTGTAGTGTGATAAGGTAGTTAGGTGTATGTTCGACTCCCAGCCCTGCCAAGTGTGTGTGTGTGTGTGTGTGTGTGTGTGTGTGTGTGTGTGTTTCCAGCTGTCTGTGGACAGAGTAATGCTTTTAGATGGCTCACTCCCCATACATTCCCTATCGACGTCTTTACCTTTGCGGATGATGTCATCCACCTAGATGTATGCCTGTGGGAGTGCGGTGATGCTGGAACTCGGTAGCGCGTTCTGTTACTGCATAATACTGTAGTGTGGTAGACTAGACAGGTAGGTGCTCGATTCCAAGGCATGGCAGGTGTGTGTGTTTGGCAGTTATACCGTATGTGTTGGTATCTGTGGGTGGCTAGCTGCGGGATGTGTTCAGTGTGTTTTGCTGCTGACCTATATAGTGTCCACAGCCCGCATATTCTGCCAAGACACTGGGTTTTCAACACATATATTCACCAATAGGTCTGGTGAGTAACTGTCAGCAGCCCTACTCTTACCCTTGATACGGTCTGACCTGTGTGACGCAACATAACACACGTGCCTTGATAGTAACAACACTACATGATGCAGGTGGCACATGCAGTTTCCTTTTCATTCCTGTCTAATGCATTGCTGTCATGTGGTCCGCTGTTGTGATATAAATGCCATATCTACATATGTGTGTAGATGTATATGTGTGTATTTAAGTATATATATATATATATCTATATATATATATATATATATGTCCATGTATATATGTATACAAATAATATATATGATATATGTAGATGTAGAGGTGGACATAGATGTGAACATATATGTCTGGAGACATCAGCACTATTGAATGCTTGTGCCAGATGATCTGTACATGTTAACCTGGGATCTATGTATATCTGCCATGGCGTGGTGGTAATGCACATCATATGTAGTGTGCAAGGCCACGGGTTGTAGTCATGTAGACACCGGTTATTTTGTTGCTGGGAAGACCATGGGACATCGAATATGGTGATAGTAAGGCACCTGTTGCCAGTTGCGTATGGATCTGAGCGACACTGAGCAGTGGTTATTAATTTGGAGGTTCGGTATGGGTCATATAACTATTCATTAGAAGACTATACTATGCAGATGAGGTTGACTATAGTGTATCACATTTATCACCAGGGTGTGCTGCTGGTCGCTGGAGTGTATGTGTGTAGTCAGCCAGGTGCAGGTCTCGAATATAGTTGACAGCATGGGAGGGGGGGGGTCAGGCATACTGTACGTACATTGCAGTACTGTGCCTCGGGAGTGCTCCTGCCTTAGCACATCTAAGCTAGGGGTGTGTATATACCTGCCTGGTGACACTGGGTGGGATGACAGCAGTGGTGGGGTAGTCTGGGTGTACAGGCTGCACAAACAGGTGTTGATCAGCACAATCAGCAGATGACATGGCCAGCTCATGCACGAACAGTACGTTAATGTGAGCAAGCAGCATACACACAGGTTTCGTCCGTACTCTACACCACCAGTGTATACCTGCAGGGACATTTCACAACACAGTCCAACCAAATGACACGGGCTTCAGCAGGCAACATATACCAACATGTGCAGGAGGCTGGGGCAGTGAGGATGTGTATGCTGCTGAACAACCCTTACTGGGGTGACATAAGACTTTATAGACCGAGGGTGACTTACCAGGAGCTACATGGGCTGGGGATGTTGGAGCACTATGGGGTGGACAGAGACCTCCTACAGCAGCTTGTTGACCTGTGCCTGCCTCACCTGACACATCAAACAGGCCAAGGGAAACACATCACAGTGGATACCATGGTATGTGTTGGCCTAGGTGTACTAGCCACAGGTACCTCACACAGCACAACTGGGGATATCATGGGTATCTCACAGGCATCTGCATCCAGAGTATTGCACCAGTTCCCAGATGCCATGTCAACACATGCTAGTGAGCACGTACATGTCCTCAACACACGTGATTAGTAGACCAGCAATATGCATCTGTTCAACCACATGGATGACTACCCTGGGGTACTGGGTGCTATAGCCTGCACACACATACACATCATAGCACCACCCGGTGAGCGGGATAGGGCCTACAGTCACTGCAGGGGCATACCCTCCAACAGCTAAGCCATATGCGATGGCCGGGCATGAGATTGAATGTGTGTGCTGTCTGCCCTGGAAGCTATGATGTGTCCAATATATGGCTTCTGACACAGCTGTAGCACACCAATGCCAATATGGACATCCCCTACAGTCTTCTAGTGGGGGATGCTGGGTAAACACTGGTGCCGTGGCTGATGACACCCATCAGCAATGCACAAACACCTGAACACTCACACCATACTGAGGCAGATGCACAGGCAAGACATATACTCGTGCATGTGTTTGGGATGCTCAGTTCACAGTTCTGGTATCCGGACACATCCGTTGGAGCTCTGCAGTATTCACAAGCTACATGCATACAAGTTGTTATGGTATTTGCTATGCTACACAATCTTATCCTGCAGTAACAGTTGCAGCAGGAACAGCATGGGACAGGGCCACACAGCCCAACTACACTGCCAAGGCCTGTACAGGCACAGTGTGACTTGGTGAAGGAACTACCTGAGCAGGGCACAGTCGGCAAAAGCCCATGCACAGTATGACCTGCCCTTGGCAAAGAGGCAACACAAGGCATATGCACTGACACAGTAGGTACCCACAGATTTCCCCTCTCTGACCCGCACACAGTACAATGGATGCCAAACATGACAGTACCTGTGCTCGGCCATGTATAGGAGTTGCACTGTGTGCATCCAACATAGGCAGCCCTCCAGCACTGTCCTCAAGTCCGGAACACACCGAGGGTATGTCTATTGACCTAACAAGTGGCAGTTGTATTAAAATGTGTAGTTACCCATTGCTATGGTATGTATGTGAGCATACAAGTGACTGTGGTGGGCAAATGTTAGGGCAGCAGACAGTACACATCCATAGTGGCACCATGACCTCTGTAGCACATATGGGGGTCACAATGGTAGCCTGTAGTACACAGGGTGTCCTAACCCACTGCAGATTATGGGCTGACCATCATGTGTGTCTGTACAGCCCACACACGTTCCATGCAGCTGGACAGATGTGGACCAATACAGACAAATGATATACGATGGCCTATGGATATGCCCAATGAATGACCCCAATCCCCTAAGACACACACAGACGACAGCAGGCCAGGTAGTTTGATGTAGGTTGTGTAAGCTAGTATGTCCAACACCACTGTGTTGGTAATTAAAGCTGGGAACTGACGTACCCTGGTATCCCTCCAACCAGCAATTTAGGTAGGTCCACACACTGACATGGAGTACCTGACATACCAGTACAGTAGCGGCAGATGTGTACAACTGTTGGCTGTGCCCCCCGTCAAACCTACACATGTGAGAGTCATGTGCACCACCCACGGTGCTGTGTAAGACTGTGGTTGTGGTTGGATGTCCCCCCACGCTATGCAGACATGTAGCAACTGTCAATGACACATGACCATTAGCTACCCTGCAGACACAGCATGACACCTGTCTGTGTAGAACAGAGGGGTCAACAACACAGTACTGACTATCTGGACATGTGACACATGCAATACAATTGACCATACTTGGCATGCTCACACACATGACGGTATGATGGTAATGTCGGTCGACAACATGCGTAACAGTCATACTGGGCATGCTCACACACTGAAACACAGGACGGCCAGGCATGCATACACCAGTGGTCCGGACATATCTGCCAGTACATTGCTGTACTGTTGGATGACTGCGCTGTATGGTGTGTGTGTGGTCTATTGTCTGTACATATGCCATGGTCTATTGTTAATTCACATGAGCTATGTGTGCACGTGAATAGGGCGGTTCTTTGCTTGCGGACAGACCGACGCCTTTGGATATGGACTGGGTAAGGCACATTCCAGCAGGTGGGAGCAGTTGTGCATGGGTTTGCACAGTGTTAAGCACTGCTGACCTCTGGTCACAGCACCTTATACACGTTTAGACTCCACATTTCTTTGACAGTGCACTACTGGCATACTGGTAGACAAGCACACTTGCAGCTGCTCGCTCACCGACATTTCCGCTTACATTTGTCACTCACACTGGGTGTGTGCGATCCCTTGTGATGCGTATTACATCGGAGTACTTCATCAGGGAAACTTTTACAAAAGTAGTGCTATTAACTTGAAACATTGACAGAATCAGAGCATATGACTCAATACACATATTCTGAAG